>NC_069501.1:73047020-73347020 GCF_027579735.1 Bombina bombina | reverse complement strand
CAATACAAATAAGGGGTTTCATGTCCCTATAGCTGTGAAGAGATTGTTAGAATAAGACTGATAACATTCCAGTAACCACTTGCCTCAGTTATTTGTAGTGTTGACGTTGGGGTTCATAGAACAACAGCTGTTCTGTGGTATTTTGCCACTCATCAGCTGGGAGTAGATTCTGAAAATACCACAAAACAGCTGTCCTGGAATGGTTTTGAATTGCTGTACTAACCCTAACTAAGCTTAAAAGCTGTTTACACAGGTATGATATTGTTAAAAGGTAATCTGCCTGACAGCAGATTAAAGTAAAAAGGTGAGGCTTTGTGAAACTCATTTGCATATCTTACCCAGAATCCCTTGCTGAATTGGAACTAATGTATTTAGCATCTTCTGACTTGTCTAGATTTGTTAATTGACTACACAATGAGTTATTTTCTCTACATGTGCATAATAGAGGATTTTAATCTCACTTTTCAGTGGCGGCAGTCTTTAATTGCACATCTTTACCCCAGTTATCCCTTCTCTTTCTAATTTTCTCTCTTTACTGGGCTATATGTACTACTGGGAGAGAGAGGAAAGTGGGAGGGATACTTAAATCTCTGGTGTGGGCTTTCTTTGCGTCCTCCTGGTGGCCAGGTGAAGTATTTCCCAAGAGTAACGTTGTGGGTTCTCACAACCATTAGAAATACATGTAGATTTTCTTAATTATATTTCTGCAAACTAAAGTTATTGGGGCCGATTTATGAAAGTGCGAGCGGACATGATACAATGTTGCGTATCATGTCCGCCGCACATCGACAAATGCTGACAGCATACGCTGTTGGCATTTATCATTGCACAAGCAGTTCTTGTAAACTGCTTGTGCAATGCTACCCCCTAGCAGGGGGTGTCAATCAGCCGGATCGAGCGGATTGAAGCCTGCAGCCTCAGAGGCAGCGGATCAGTTATGGAGCAGCAGTCTTTAGACCGCTGCTTCAAAACTGCTGTTTCCGGGGAGCTTGAAAATTCAGCCCCATTGTCTAAAAATGCTTGTTGTGCTGAAAAAAACAAAATTTATGCTTACCTGATAAATTTCTTTCTTTCCGGAAATATGGAGAGTCCACAACGTCATTCAATTACCAGTGGGAATATCACTCCTAGCCAGCAGGAGGAGGCAAAGAGCACCACAGCAAAGCTGTTAAGTGTCACTCCCCTACCCATAATCACCAGTCATTCGACCGAAGGGAAATGAAAAAAGGAAAACACAAAGGTGTAGAGGTGCCTGAGGTTTAGTAAAAAATAACTGTCTTAAGAAAAGGCGGGGTCGTGGACTCTCCATATACGGAAAGAAAGAAATTTATCAGGTAAGCATAAATTTTGTTTTCTTTCCTAAGATATTGAGAATCCACAACGTAATTCAATTACTAGTGGAAACCAATAGCCAAGCTAGAGGACGCAAAATTAATAGGGAGGGAGAAGAAGACAGGCTGACCTAAACAGAAGGCACCACCGCTTGAAGAACCTTTCTCACAAAAGAAGCCTCAGCAGAGGCAAAAGTATCAAATTTAGAAAATTTGGAAAAAGTATGCAGAGAGGACCATGTTGCATCCTTGCAAATCTGTTCCACAGAAGCTTCATTTTTGAAAGCCCAAGAAGAGGGGACAGCACTAGTGGAATGAGCTGTAGTTCTCTCAGGTGTCTGCTGTCCAGCAGTTTCATTAGCAAAATGAATTATACTTCTCAGCCAAAGGGAAAGAGAAGTAGCAGTAGCATTTTGCCCCTTACACTTTCCTGAGAAACAAACAAAAAGGGCAGAAGACTGGCGAAAATCCTTAGTCGCCTGTAGATAGAAATTTAGAGCATGCACAACATCCAAGTTGTGCAACAGACGTTCTTTATGAGAAGAAGGATTGGGATAGAGAGAAGGAACAACAATTTCCTGGTTAATATTTCTATCCGAAACCACTTTAGAAAGGAACCCCAATTTAGTACGAAGATCAGCCTTATCCGCATGAAAGATAAGGTAAGGCGAATCACACTGCAACGTCAAGAGTTCTGAACTTCTCAGAGCAGAAGAAATAGCAATAAGAAATAAAACCTTCCAAGATAACAGCTTAATATCTATGGAATGCACTGTCTCAAATGGAGCCTGCTGCAGAACTTTAAGAACAAGGTTAAGGCTCCAAGGAGGAGCAACAGACTTAAACACAGGCCTGATTCTTACCAGGGCCTGACTAAAAGATTGAACATTTGGCACCTCTGCCAGACACTTATGTAAGAGAATAGATAAAGCAGAAATATGACCTTTCAGAGAACTGACTGACAACCCTTTCTCCAGACCTTCCTGGAAAAAGGACAAAATCCTAGGAATCCTGACCCTACTCCAGGAGTATCCTTTGGATTCACACCAATAAAGGTATTTACGCTATACCTTATGGTAAATTTTACAATGAACACGCTTGCGAGCCTGCAGCATGGTCTCAATGACTGACTCAGAAAACTCACGCTTAGCCAGAATTAAGCGTTCAATCTCCAAGCAGTTAGATTCAGAGAAACGAGATTTGGATGGAGGAATGGACCCTGAGTTAGAAGGTCCTTCCTCAGAGGAAACCTCCAAGGTGGCAGAGAAGACATCTTCACTAGGTCTGCATACCAGATCCTGCAAGGCCATGCAGGGGCTATAAGAATAACCAACGCTCTCTCCTGTTTGATACGAGAAATGACTCGTGGAAGGAGCAAAACAGAGGAAGCAGATATACTAGACCGAAACCCAAGGAGCAACCAGAGCATCTATTAGAGCTGCCTGCGGATCTCTTGATCTTGAACCGTACCTTGGAAGCTTGGTGTTTTGCCGAGACGTCATCAGATCCAACTCTGGAACCCCCCATTTGAGGGTTAACCTGGAGAACACCTCCAGATAAAAAGCCCACTCCCCGGGATGAAATGTCTGTCTGCTCAGGAAATCCGCTTCCCAGTTGTCCACTCCTGGAATGTGGATGGCCAACTCCAACTGAATAATCCGAGCCACCTCCCTCATGGCTAAGGAACTCTGAGTTCCACCCTGGTGGTTGATGTAAGCCACTGAGGTGATGTTGTCCAACTGGAACCTGTTAAACCGGGCTAAGGACAATTGAGGCCAAGCCATCAAAGCATTGTAAATCACTGTCAACTTCAAGATGTTTATGGGGAGAGCAGACTCCTCCCAAGTCCATAGTCCCTGTGCCTTTAATGAGTCCCAGACTGCTCCCTAGCCTAGCAGGCTGACGTCTGTGGTCATGATCACCCAGGAAGATCTCCGGAAGCATGTGCCCTAAGACAGATGCTCCTGAGAAAGCCACCATGGGAGAGAGTCTCTAGTCGACTGGCCTAAATATATCCTCTGAGATATATCCGAATGGTCTCCGTTCCATTGTCTGAGCATGCATAATTGCAGAGCTCACAAATTAAATTGAGCAAAGGGAATGATGTCCATGGAAGCCACCATCAGACCAATAACCTTCATACATTGAGCCACTGATGGCCGAACAGTAGACTGTAGTGAGAGGCAAGAGGAGAGAATTTTGGATTTTCTGAGCTCTGTCAGAAAAATGTAGCTCTTGTTCCTGGAACAAGGGAACTCTTTTCCAGATTCACTTTTCATCCATGGGAACGTAGAAGAGACAACAAGATCTCTGTGTGAGTTTGTTTGTTTAAAAGATGGTGCCTGAACCAATATGTCGTCCAGGTAGGGCGCCACTGCAATTCCCTGAGACCTGATCACTACCAAAATAGAACCTAGAACCTTTGAGAAAATTCTGGGAGCTGTGGCAAGGCCAAACGAAAGAGTCACAAACTGAAAGTGCTTGTTTAGAAAAGTGAATCTCAGGAATTTGTGATGATCCCTGTGGATGGGGACATGAAGATATGCATCCTTCAGATCTATGGTTGTCATTAACTGACCCTCTTGGACCAAAGGAATAATGGAACGAATAGTTTCACCCTGAGAGTAGTACCCTGAGAAATTTGTTGAGACACTTTAGGTCTAAAATGGGTCGAAATGTTCCTTCTTTTTTGGGAACCACAAACAGATTTGAATAAAATTCTAGACATTGTTCCCTTACTGGAACTAGAACAATCACTCCCAGGGAGGAAAGGTCATGAACGCAGTTCAAGAATGCCTCTCTTTTTTCTTGGTCTGCAGATAATCTTGAGATTAGTTTTGAATTCTATTTTGTAACCCTGAGATACTATGTCCACAGCCCAGGGATCTGGGACATCTCCTATCCAGGCTTGACAAACCAGGTAAAGTCTGCCCCCCACTTGATCCGATCCTGGATTGGGGGCCGACCCTTTATGCTGACTTAGACTCAGCTGAGGGTTTCTTTGATTGCTTCCCTTTATTCCAAGACTGATTGGGCTTCCAAGAAGACTTGGACGGCTCCTGCATGGAAGAGGGAGAGGAAGACTTTTGACCTTTGAAGTTTCGAAAGGAAAGAAAATTACTTTGACGTCCCTTAGGTCTATTCTTCTTGTCTTGTGGTAGAAAAGACCCTTTTCCACCCGTAATATCAGAAATTATTTTTGCAAGACCAGGTCCAAACAAGGTCTTACCCTCCAGAAGCTTGAACTTAGAAGTAACATCAGCGGACCAAGATTTTAGCCACCAAGCTCTGTGGGCTACGATAGTAAAGCCAGACATCTTGCCTCCCAGTCTAATAATTTTCATGTTAGCAACAGAAATAAAGGAATTGGCTAGTTTGAGAGCCTTAATCCTATTTTGTATCTCCTCCAACGGAGTCTCTACTCAAATAGATTCAGACAAGGCATCGCACCAATAAGATTCTGCACTTGCTACAGTGGCAATACAAACTGCAGGTTGCCATTGAAAACCTTGATGAACATACATCGTTTTAAAATAAGCCTCCAGCTTCTTGTCCATGGGATCCTTAAAAGAGCTGCAATCCTCTATATGAATTGTAGTTCTCTTAGCCAGAGTAGAAATAGCCCCTTCTACTTTTTAGGCACCGTGTGCCATGAATCCTTAATGGAGTCAGCAACAGGAAACATCTTTTTAAAGATGGGAGACGGGGAGAAAGGTATCCTTGGCTTCTGCCATTCCTGTGAAATCTCTGTTACATGGTCTGGAACAGGAAAAACTTCCACAGAGGAAGGAACATCATAGTATTTATTAGGTTTACTAGACTTCTTAGGGTTGACAACGACAGAAGCATCAGAGTTGTCCAAAGTAACCAATACCTATTTTAACCATACACAAAGGTGTTCAAGCTTAAATCTGAAGTTTACTTCTTCAGTATCAGGAGAAGGAATTATACTGTCTGAATCTGAGATTTCACCCTCAGAGGCTACAGACGTATCCTCCTCATCAGACTTATGAAGGAGGGCAACCTGCGTAGCAGAAGGTGGAACAGCAACCTTACTATCTAAGTGTGTAATTTTCCTCTTGAATTTTCCCAGCATAGGAAAAGCAGATAATGCCGCAGATACCGCAGAAGATACCTGTGCAGCAAAATCTGCTGGCAAATAAACTCCTCTAGGAGGCTGAGAGGAACTGCAGAGCACTGTATGTGACGCCATTGAGGCTTGGGACGTTTGAGGAGAATGCTGTAGCATTGCATGAACAGCATCATCCTGAGAGACATTGGGCTCAGGGGGCAACAACTTATCTTTACATTGAAGAGTTCTAGCTAAGCATAGGCAAAACAATTTGTGCATTAAACATAATAAGCATTTGTCACAAGAACCTTGTTTCATGTCCATTATAGCTTAAGGAATTTCCCCCCAAAATAAATGAGTTAATAAAAAAGTAGACTTCCCTCAGAATAATACACACTATTTAGCAGAATTGCGTGATACCAAAAAACAAACTAAGTACCTCTACACCTCAGTTACATGCTGAGGTGCCTACCTGACCTCCGGAAAAAAATCCGACACCGGCAAATGATATGGGACTCTCCTGCTGATCGAGGGATCACCGGAGATGCGGGAACAATAAGGCGTTGCTCTGCTCTGCTGAAAGCGGAAGATGCCAAAATGACATGACCAGCCTACAAGAAACTGTGCAGCAAAAATAAAGGCTGTCATAAGCACCAAGATTGAAGCCCCACACACAGACCATAAATTATACAAATTAAATCTGAATAAAGATTAAAGTATGCAAGCCACAAATAAGTCGTAAGCATTAGCAATTATTCTTTCCACATCCAGATAAAAGATTAACCCCATAGTCTCCATATTTAATCAAAAAGTGCCTGTATCCTGCCTAATAAAATCCTATAAAAAGGATCTGTTTGTCCCATATAAAATCTGCAGCCCTTCTTTTGTTTAAAATCTTCTTAAGTGCAAGTATCCAGTACCTAGAAGACAAAAACACTTACCTGCAGTCTAGGTGTCCGGCAGGGAGACAGCTTATAAGGCGTGAAAGGACACATACTCCTTACAGAGACCTGTAGAAAAAGAAAGAACAGAGTAAACAACTCTGGCTTTCTATAACTAGGACAGCAATATGTTAGGAAACAAAGTAAGGAGCACCTCACAACTTCCTAACTGCTTAAAAGCCACCACTACTCTACTGAAGAGATTAACGTGGACTCAGCTAAACCCAAATCCTTGCTTGCAGGGAAAAGTACCCAAAAACGGAATTAAAATCTTCAGACACCAAACTTCACCTCCTCCATTGACAGAGACAAAGAGAATGACTGGAGATTATGAGTAGGGGAGTGACACTTAAAGGGACACTGATCCCAATTGTTTTCTTTTGTGATTCAGATAGAGCATGCAATTTTAAGCAACTTTCTAATTTACTCCTATTATCAAATTTTCTTCATTCTCTTGGTATCTTTATTTGAAATGCAAAAATGTAAGTTTAGATGCCGGCCCATTTTTGGTGAACAACCTGTGGTGGATACATTCATAAATAAAGATACCAAGAGAATGAAGAACATTTGATAATATAAGTAAATTAGAAAGTTGCTTAAAATGTCATGCTCTATCTGAATCGCGAAAGAAAAAAATTGGGTTCAGTGTCCCTTTAACAGCTTTGCTGTGGTGCTCTTTGCCTCCTCCTACTGGCCAGGAGTGATATTTCCACTAGTAATTGAATGACGTCGTGGACTCTCCATTTCTTAGGAAAGAAAATGAGGTATAATTTGAGTGGGTACCTCACAGGAAAAAAAAGTTCAAATTTATGTATAAATGCAATGAGGACCAAACAACTAAAAACATCTCTAGAAAAGCGGTGTGAAAATGTTTCAGCAGCGAAAGAGTCACATCACAGGTTATAGGCGCTGTGAGGCTAATAAGTGACATGTGTAATACAAAACCATACAGACGTGTGTGTATGTCTACCTAAGTGAACTGTGGGCATTATCAGTCTAGTGGCCTTATGGGTTTGTTGAGCATGTTCTGTCTGAATCATTCCAGTTTAATTTTGAGTTTCCTATCCCTTTAACCTGCAGTTAATTACCAAACAATAGAATGTGATCAACACCATAGTTGAAGTCGACTCCTGGGGGATATTTATCAAAGCGTCAACTATGTTGCATTCGCGGGCGTCAATACGTTCTGCAAACATTGCGGCCGTGGATCTGAATACGATCTCCTTATTTATAAAAAAAGAAGTCAAAAACACGCGCGTCGAGTACGGTGTTAACTAACAGTCATCGATGTCACAGCGATTCAGGTTTTTCCCAACTTTATTTATACCATTTCATTACTGTCCACGAACAAGCACATTTCTCTTTAGCACATTATTGTTTATAATGTAAATGTATTCTTTTTCTGAGCAGGACTAGTTGCGAATATAGCAACTAGCGACATATTTGGTGCAAAGTGGAGAGTGATTTATTATAATTCTTTTTAATATTGGACATACATATTTTAGTATGTATATACACACACACATATATATATACAGTATATATACAGTATCTCACAAAAGTAAGTACACCCCTCACATGTTTGTAAATATTTTATTATATCTTTTCATGTGACAACACTGAAGAAATGACACTTTGCTACAATGTAAAGTAGTGAGTGTACAGCCTGTATAACAGTGTAAATTTGCTTTCCCCTCAAAATAACTCAACACACAACCAATAATGTTTAAACCGTTGGCAACAAAAGTGAGTACACCCCTAAGTGGAAATGTCCAAATTGGGCCAAAGGGTCAATATTTTGTGTGCCCACCATTATTTTCCAGCACTGCCTTAACCCTCTTGGGCATGAAGTTCACCAGAGCTTCACAGGTTGCCACTGGAGTCCTCTTCACTCCTCAATGACGACATCACAGAGCTGATGGATGTTAGAGACCTTGCACTCCCCCACCTTCTGTTTGAGGATGCCCCACAGATGCTCAATAGGGTTTAGGTCTGGAGACATGCTTGGACAGTCCATCACCTTTACCCTCAGCTTCTTTAGTAAGGCAGTGGTCATCTTGGAGGTGTGTTTGGGGTATAATGTTGGAATACTGCCCTGCGGCCCAGTTTCTGAAGGGAATAGATCATGCTCTGCTTCAGTATGTCACAGTACATGTTGGCATTCATGGTTCCTCAATGAACTGTAGCTCCCCAGTGCTGGCAGCACTCATGCAGGTCCAGACCATGACACTCCCACCACCATGCTTGACTGTAGGCAAGACACACTAGTCTTTCTACTCCTCACCTGGCTGCTGCCACACACGCTTGACACCATCTGAACCAAATAATTTTATCTTGGTCTCATCGGACCACAGGACATGGTTTCAGTAATCCATATCCTTAGTCTGCTTGTCTTCAGCAAACTGTTTGCAGGCTTTCTTGTGCATCATCTTTAGAAGAGGCTTCCTTCTGGGACGACACCCATGCAGACCAATTTGATGCAGTGTGCGGCATATGGTCTGAGCACTGACAGGCTGACCCCCCACACCTTCAACCTCTGCAGCAATGATGGCAGCACTCATACATATATTTCCCAAAGACAACCTCTGGATATGACGCTGAGCACGTGCACTCAACTTCTTTGGTCGACCATGGCGAGGCCTGTTCTGAGTGGAACCTGTCCTGTGAAACCGCTGTATGGTCTTGCCCACCGTGCAGCAGCTCAGTTTCAGGGTCTTGGCAATCTTCTTATAGCCTAGGCCATCTTTATGTAGAGCAACAATTATTTTTTCAAATCCTCAGAGAGTTCTTTGCCATAAGGTGCCATGTTGAACTTCCAGTGACCAGTATGAGAGAGTGTGAGAGCGATAACACCAAATGTAACACACCTGCTCCCCATTCACATCTGAGACATTGTAACACTAATGAGTCACATGACACCGGGGAGGGGAAATGGCTAATTGGACCAATTTGGACATTTCCACTTAGGGGTGTACTCAATTTGTGGCCAACGGTTTAGACATTAATAGTTGTGTGTTGAGTTATTTTGAGGGGACAGCAAATTTACACTATTATACAGGCTGTACACTCACTACTTTACATTGTAGCAAAATGTCATTTCTTCAGTGTTGTCACATGAAAAGATATAATAAAATATTTACAAAAATGTGAGGGGTGTACTCACTTTTGTGAGATACTGCATGTATACATATATATATATATATATATATATATATATATATATATAAATAAATATATATATGTGTGTGTGTGTGTGTGTGTTATGTCAGAAATCTTTTGCAAACATATTTACATGTCCTTAAGTTCCTTTTTTTGTTCTAAACAATGTGGTCTGTCATATCTCTGTGTATAATTATACCACTATATGTATATATTGTAAATGTATTATTATTCTGAGCATATGTATTTATTTGCAATCTATGGATATTTTAAAGGGATAGGAAAGTAAAAATGTAAGTTGCACTAGTGGGAGCTAGCTGCTAATTGGTGCCTGCACACATTTGTCTCTTGTGATTGGCTAAATAGATGTGTTCAGCTAGCTGCCAGTAGTGCAATTCTGTTCCTTCAGCAAAGGATAACAAGAGAATTAAGCAAATTTGATAATAGAAGTAAATTGGAAAGTTGTTTAAAATGGTATGTTATATCCAAATCATGAAAGCATATTTTGGGGTTTCCTGTCCCTTTAAGAGCTGGGCCAGGTTTCTCTCTGCACCTGTCTAACCCCTCCTGATTGCAATCTATTTTTAAAAAACACCCCTTCACAGGTGTTATAAAATGGGTTGGCATATAAGATGACATTTATACTGAAAAGGAAATTCAAAAGTAGAAAGAAATACCCTGAAAATAGCATGCCAGTAAAAAGGTGATTTTCATTTCTGCTGTATCTGATTCATGACAATTTAAAGTTAGGTGGGCTATCCCTTTGAGCTATTATTTTAAGATTATATTGTATTAAACATCAATTCGAAATGTAAAATCCTTGTCTAAAATATTACACTGTGTATCCTAACGTCAGCATAAATTTTTATCTTTAATATTAATTTCACATATACCTACTTTCAAAGTATAATACACAATGTATAACAAATGGCACTTACAAGTTCTGATGAGTGATCAATGACAGAAGTATCGAGCAATTTGATTTGTTAGTGATAGTTTATAATGTGTATTTGAATCAGATTGTCTGATGTCATAAATCATGTGATTATGCATATTCCAATCAAAAGTGGTGGAAAAATTTGCTAGTGTGTGGGTTATTTAGGAGTTTGCGTCATAATTGGTGCGAAAAGGGTTGCGTCAAATATGGCGCGAAGTGGAGAGTGGGACTTGTATTACATGGCTTAAACATGGTGCACATAGATTTTTCCAACAAATAAAAAGGAAATAAGCTATATTATGTTGTGTATTTATTTAATTTTTATCTCTATATCTATTAGTGTGACAAGTTTGGGGCAAAACTTTGCACCAAATATGTAGAAACAATATTGCCCCCTTGATTTGTAATGAGAGACAAAGTTGTAGCATAATCCATCAGTAGTAATATATTTTTCATTTTTATCCCTATATCTACTAGTGCACCAAATGTGGAGCAATAATATTGTTTGATTTAGAAAGGTTATACAATTTTAATAAAGTTTCTAATTTACTTTTATTATGTAATACTGTATACGTCATTTTCTTGCAGAATCGAACATAAGCTTTCTGTGTTTTCAGACTCCCATTGAGTTCTATGGCATCCGCGTCCTGAAGGGTGGCGGATTGAAAACCAGGTACGCTGAGTTGGAAAAGACACGAGCATAACTGTAGAAAGTTTGATAACTTTGTGAGAACTTCAAATAGTGTCGAATAAGAGGGCGAATGAACACGATTCCGCTCGAATTCTCAACTTGCATCGATGTGCGTCGGATTGAGATCGCAGAATCGTATGTTACGTCACAAATTTCAACATTTGCTGATGTTGGCGCTTTGATAACTACGGCAGATAAATCTTGCAATAATTACGACGCAGAATTCCAGCGTATTTTCAGTTGATGCTTTGATAAATATCCCCACTGGTCTGAAAAACATTTGTGATCCTGAGTTGAATGTGACTGATTGGCTACTGTGGTCGGCTTAGCAGTTATAATTTTCACCAAACTGTAAAATTTCCATCTTGCAGCATTAAGATGACCCTTTACTGGAACTAAGGGCCTAGCCCAATCTCTGAAAAACAGCCTAGATTATTATCTCTCCTCCACCAAACTTTACAATAGACACTCTGCAGTCCAGTAGGTAGTGCCTGTTCTGCTAGGGCTGGAAAAACGTAATACAATGGTATGTAAACTGTGTTTTGTGAGGAGAGTTATTACTATTTTACAACTGTCAATTATTGGAAACGTAAATGTGACCTATGACTATAATCCATGCCAATGCTGTTGAAGTTTGTATTTTGCGTATTGCAAAGAATAACATTTAATTGCTGCTTATTGCTGAGCACTGGTGTTGCAAAAGGGGAACCAGAGTGGACACCGCCCCCCTGCATAATTGTTTGTCCCCCCTTTTGACCCCTTGTGATTGCTAGATCAGTGGATGAGATAATTTATATGCATTGTTTATAAGCCACAGCAATATAAATTATGATCAACAAAACTAAAGAGGCTTTCCAGAGGCTTCCGGTGGGCGGCTCTCTAAGATGGTGGCAGGTTTCTTTTGCTCCGCAGAAAAACTTGGATTAGTTAGAATAACTGCCACTATCCCCTGCCATTCGTGCCTCCCTTGACAGACTAAGCTGTCCGGGAACCTCATACGAACAGAAGAAAATCCTTCTCTTCTACCCCGGAAGGCACATCAAAGAAACATTTAAGACTTTACCGTGTCGACGGTACTCACCGCATGTACCCGCCATAACCATGCAATGTGCAGCGGAACCATTGCTGACTAAAATCTCGGACATTTTCACACCCTTATTTGATTCCCTCACTGCTCAATGCTCAAGCCTAAGTGAAGTAATTCGGCAGCAACTGGCCCGGACCCCTGATGGCGGGGCTCGGCGATGTGCTGGGAAAGAGTTGGCGCCAACCCTGGAGCAAGAAGCAGTGAACCCCATCTTGGATAATGGGAGAGCAAGTAGCAAGTCAAACTTCACACAAGAGCTGTTAGAGTCCGCAGCTTCTTGTACTACAGTTGCCGGTACTGCTCGAGGAAACAGTGGAATTTGTCCTACGCTGCCTTACTCTGCTGACCCGCTGCAGCTCCATCACTCAGGACATTGCACTAAGCTGACCCCAATATGCTCACCTACCTACAACATAGGCGAAAACAACGCACTTACACGCGCTCATCAATGTCCACAGCGTTTTTTCTCAAGGGGATTACTTTTCCCAGGCCGCCCTGTGTTGTGTGTTAGCTGGCTGCAGTGCTGCTGGTGGAAGCAGAATCGGGTACGGCTTGCTACAGGAGTCGGTTGATTAACAATCTGTTATGCACCGGTCAAGGGACACACTGCTTTGGAGTCCCAGTTTGGGGCATGTGGAGTAGTGTAAAGTCAACCAGGTCTTTTTGTCCGGTAACGACTAAGGTTTGACAGATGACCATAAGAGCTGCGATCCAAATTAACTTGAGCTCTGAGGACTACACCTCACTGGGATCATGGGCTTGTCTGATCATACTATGTTCCTGCATGACTTGTCATTGGGTCGCGGCACATTGGAGATCAGCTGCACCCCTGATCAGTTTATTAGTACACATTGCTGTCCGCTATTCTTGGACTCCCTTGGGCTAACTACGAAGCTACAAGTACTTTTATAAATAAAGCTGTCCACAAGCAAAAGAGACTGTTACAAAGAACCCTGTATGATGATAGCTTGAACAGTTGTATCGGACATACAGTGCATCACACAGCAACTAGTGTTGAGCTTAACATTCTGTTCATATTTCTAGAGTGTGTTGAGGTTTATTTCCTTGTTCTCCATATAGATATTTTTACCACCTGGTTAGTTGTTTTTTTTTTGCTCTTAGAATTCATATGTTTCATGCAAGTAACACCATTATGCTGCAAATTGTACAGTTTTCATGTAAACCACCATCATAGCAAGGAACAGTTAGGAATTTGTACGCCATGTAATCTCTCTGTTGGGATTTCTAGCCCTGTGTCTCTGGGTAAAGTATTTCTAGCCAGCTAACAGGTCATCCTCAATTCAGACCCCTTAAAGCACTCACTGGTTATATTCGTTGATAGTGATATTACACATAGCCGGATAGGAAGCATGAATATTTCCCCACCTCCAATATTTATCTGGCTTCAAATTCTAAGAGACAAACCTGACCCCACTGTTTATCTCGCTATTAGCCCGCATGGTATATCCAACACAAAATGCCCAGTGAAGGTATATTGGACCTTGAGATGGTGTGTCTCCACCTGGGCAATATTAAGATATCTCACTTTCATATTATTAGGCATATCGAGTAGAATATAGCTCTGAAGATATTGTGATCCCACGGCCCCTAACAAGAGGTATTTATTAGCTTAACCAATAGAAGCTACAAGCCTGATCGTAGATAGCGACAACACACATATTTAGATGTGATGCATAGAGATTTCCTAACCGTCATTATTTTCTTACACCGCATATCATATCATGACAAAAATGCATAGGAGTAGGGAGAACTCGCTAGCTAGTGACTTCTTGTGCTAATGATCTGCTTAGTTCTCGATGTGCTAATATTGTTGCTGCCTACTTATTGTTTAGTTGTTTCTTCTCCCCCTAGGGGAGGCGGTGGGTGGGATGGTGAGAAATGTAGAAATACACAATTGAGCATGCCAAGCTCTGCGATTATTTGAGGGGTCAAAACACGTTGCATAAGTAACTCTTAAATCTGTAGCCGCATTATACCCCAGTCAGCGCTTAGAGAACACTGCAAATACCAGTAACTTTAAATGTGAGCAACCTCTCAATAATGTATAGCGATATCACAGATAGTTTATGGGTTTCCACACTCAGGATATCGCAAACTCTTATATACATATGTTAATCTGTAGACATCTCCACTTATAAATGTGGAAAATTGAATATCAATGGGAGCTCCAATGTATCTTTTACGCTGACCAGGAGAGCTATTAATTTTTTAAACATGTCTGCCAGTATGGTTAATTTATGTAGCCAAAATACATGTGTAGCATCCTGATACGCTATTCCTATACACACTCGCTATGTCCCCCCATTCCTCACCGCTCTACCCCTCCCGCTCTCCTGACCTCCCCTTCCTTGCCTCCTGTCTCTCCTGTTTTATGTCCTAGGTCCTATGTGTGTTTGCCCCCCCCCCCACCCTTTACCAGTCTACCCTTCCCTTTCCCCGGTTTTCCTCTCCCTGCCCCCCCTCTTTGCCTCCCCTGTTTTGTGAAGGTTTGTTTATTTGTTAATAATGTTAAAAACCCCAATGTAGTGGTGCAAATCCATATCCATTAGAGCACTGGTTTACCTACTGAGAAATTTAAAAGTTGCATATCTATTACTGTATGAAATCACAGCTGCCTGTATTGTTATATCTGCCTTCTTGGCGCACCCTGCGAGGTGGGCTGGAGAGGCTTCTTGTAACTTTGCACCCTTTATTGGTTATAAATAAAAGTTAAAAAAAAAAAGAGGCTTTCCAATGGGTGTGTCCTGGGACTGCAAAACAATGAAATTTTGGCTGACACACTAGCAGTTTTAAATGTTCTTAAAACATTTCTTTCATTTGCTGATGAGAATTTTTTTTTTTTTTCAAATCAAATGATTTTAATATCTTTTTAAGGCTGAAATGTGAGGTAAATGGCTTGAGGTCCTTAATACATCTAGCTATAGATAGATTATGTGGTTCTCTGTTGTCTCCAAACACAATTCTCTTATGTTCTGTAAACACCACTCTGCATTTGATCTACCATTTTTTGCTGCTGTTAATAGTTTTGCTTACGTCTTGAAAATGATTTAATAGCCAAAGACAATAATCACCTGTATGTTTTTAAAGACTTGCTGATTCCAGACACCTTGTCTATTAACAGAAAACTCATTCAAATCTCCAGAACATTCTATAGCAGTAAATGTTCTTCTCCAGGGATGGACTGCTGCAATAGGAGGTGACATCTTTTGCATTTGTACAGTACAACATTAGCCAATCAATTTACTGCTAAGCTTCCTACCGCCTCTACAATTGCTATTGCTTATCTTGTATTCCATATTTTAATACATCCTTTAAATAGGCCACTGAGATGCCACAGCTGACCCAGCAGGTCTTTCTTTCATACCAGTAGTAACCATGCCAACGTGTAGGAGCGGCTAAGAGTAAAGCAATCATAAGTGAATTCACAGTAATTAAGAGTCGATGCACCCGAGCGTGCTTTTCAATGGAGAGCAACAAGTATGACACCATCTCGGCCTAGTGAGGGAAATAAAGAGGGAGCATAAATTAGGCGCCAGCCACAAAACTGCCAAAAGATTTATAGGCAAAGTGCGTCTAGCGCATCTGTTTACTTCTCCAAACAGTAAAGTTTTTATGTTCTTACTTAAATTCTCTCATGCTATGTTTGTAAATGTTAGAAGGGCATAACAGCACTTGCTTGAAGAGATCAAAGGCCTGACAGGCAACATGACCTCCGGACGACTGTTACTATGGAAACCCTAGTAGCTGAGTTCTTTAATGGAAAACAAATTCATTGTGAGCTGCGTGCCGCTAGAGCTGACAAAAAAAAGTAAAGGGAGGGGGGGAAACCCTTGGCAACGAGGCAGCATTTGTAACAGAATGAGGGAAAGCAATATAAGAACAATACTTAATGATTCATACGCCAATGTGCTTCACAATATTTTTAGGTGAGATAAAGAGAAAAATCCATTGTGAGCACAGCTCATAGCGATGACAGAATCAATAAATGGCGTAGACGTTCATTTATTTTTACCAAGGTGATGTGAGTGAGCTGTCTAACTGCAGTCCCTCATGGTTTAAGCTCCAACATGTCAGTATCGTTAGCTTACAAAGCCGGAAGGACTAGTATGACACTGTAGAGTGTATAATGATTACAGAAATAGTTAATGACCGATATAACACCCACACTAAAAACCTACAGCCTCTAGTAGTATGCTTACATACTTCCAATTATTTACTGTAAATCTCTTTCCTTATATTAGTTATGATAGAGGAGACATATATTGCAAAGGAACAGAAGGAGTTAAAGGGACAGTTTATCCAAAAATGTTCTCCCCTTTAAATTGTTCCCAATGATCCATTTTAACTGCTGGATTGTATTAAATTGTTTCCAGTAGCTCATATACCTTTATTTCGACATTTAAAAAAGCTGATTTAGCCAATGGAATTCCAACCAACACTGAAAGTTTATATACTGGAGACTAGGCTATTGGCAAGCCTAAGTTAACACAGCCATCAGAAGAAATTACACTCCCAGTGGGATGCAGGGTAGTTAAGTAATAAAATCTTAATTTTCCAGTGTTCTGTCTAAGGCCCTAATACTGAAAGATTCCTAGAATGTTCAAAAGAAAAAGGGAGGAACTCTCCAGCACGGCGAGATCTCTCTTATTTATTATTATTATTTATGTGTGTGAAGCTGTCACGAACCAAGCCTTCAGACTAAAAAGAAAAGCTCTGAGAAGCATTCCAACCCACAGGGCCATGGGGGTATTTGAACCCCTGGCTCTGAGTCTTCTATCCTGTTTGCTTGTGTGTTGAACCAGAGCCAGTTCTAGCAGTCTGGGAATTTCAAATGCAATATCATGCAACTTAAAAGAATTGTCAAAGGGGGGGGCGGAGCCTGACGCCGGAGCGATAGGTCGCACAGAGAAAGAGCTCCAGCAAATATATCTTAATTTTATGGCTTTTCTCACAATATAAGTATACCACTTTTGGGGTTTTCGCCTATTATAGAAGAGGGAGTCAATCTGTGATGTTTTTAGAACTTTAACATACCATCTAAGAAAAAAATTTCTACGAGGCCACGAGGAGGTCTAGCCTAGAGACCTGCACATATATTGAGGAATTCTCAGCGAGAGCAATGGAGCCTGAAAATTAGGTTACTGCTTGTTATATAGGGCACTGATCACAGCCAACTGAGATTCAATTGCGCTTCAAATCAGTATCCCCTGGAGCCAGTCTCCCTCACTCGAAATGGAGCCCCATACCTTGCTACAAGCAATTGGTCTTCTACTACGGCAATATCGAGAGGACTTTACAGCTTCGATTGAGACTGCATTTCATTCTCCTATTACTAATGCACCTGCCTTGCTCTCTGGAGATAATGCTACCAACGAGACTCGTGGCCGCACTATTTTGGGTTCCTATCAACCGCAATCGTGTACGACGAACCCTCAACTACAGAGGTGTATTGGCTTGGTGACGAAAGATTGCAGTTACCCGCCAGTCATTACTGATCTATCTCAAGATACTGCGATAGACCTGGTCTCTGCCAGCACAGATTCAAGAATGGAGCGGTCACTGGCTTCTTGGCGGCGACCTGAGGAGGAAAAAAACCGGGCATCACATGGGAACTCCCTAGGACTTCACAGCAGATTACTACTGAGTGCTGACCTCGGCAGTCCAAGAATACGAGTTAGTTTGCCTGGGGTTCTCCCGTTCGCTTGTGCAGGCACGCCTATGCAGATAGCCCTACTTTATCTTAACCTTTTTTGCACGGAACCAACTATGTGGAAAGACTTATCCAGAGGTAATCAGCACCATAGACGCTTATCATCCTTGGCACCAGGCGACTTCAAAATGGGCATTGGCTAAACTTATTACAAGACTATACTTCCTCCTTTTACTTGCTTAGTAGCAGGCTAGTTATGTGGATTTTATTGACAGTTTACGCCACGACTTTTTTTTCTTTATTTGCTACAATGATGTATCTTGTTATACTTGAATTTGTTGACTTTGAGTTTATCTACTGAGGCCACAACAGTTCTTAGCTATACATATTGGTTTAAACCTTATGCTGTATTGTTATATAGACCTAGGAGCTAGTTTCTGTACTCTGGGTATTCTTGCTTTTAAATTCAAATAATTTCCGTTAGGATGTCACATACACGTTTTTACAACTAAAGCTATAGCTGGGTTTAGTTTATCATGTTCTCCTCTGACAATAGATGTGTGTTATCAATATGACCTTATTGTCCCTGGGTGGTGGGCCCACATTCAGGTGGCATAGTATCTCTGTACAGAGGGGAAATATTTAACTGTTTATTTTATTACCCTGACATTTATCTGCTCATATTTTGTCCTAAACTTGTATAGCCTACCTAATACCCTACTCCTTGATGTTCATTGAAGTCTTATGATGTTGTTGGACGTCACTTTTATCTTGGAAGCTCCGTTCACCTACTAGTTAGTATCTTGACCAACACGTGCCCAGATTTTAATGTAAAGTACACTGCCCCATCTTCAACCCTTTACATTGAGCAAGTATTGTTGGCTACTGTTCACTGGCATATTTGTTACAGGTGGGACTATACTACTATGGTTACTATTGTTTTACACTTAAATAATGCTTTCCAGGTATCCTATAACAGACCGTTTTATAGTTATAAACTACCCTAAGGTCTATACTAGCCTTCTCTTAGAACTCAGTGTTAAAGTGCAATTTTATTTTTTAAGCTGGTTAAACATTTTTTGTCATTGGCTGCAATTTTAGTTATGGAGATGTGTAAGTTTTATATATGTTCTCTCACAAGCCATTTGTAAGCTTATTTGCTGTGTGTTTTAAATATTATCTCCTCACAGGATCTAAGTAACATATGGAGACTGGATGTCTGATGCATTGGAGGATACTTAGTAATGCGGTTAGAGCCTTATCCCTATAATTTGTTAAATAAGCTGGCTCTCATCAAATAGGAATCATTATCCTGCAAAGTTAGCGAATTTGTAAGTTTAGACTATTTTTTCTACACAGCGGGCATTAACTTCATAACTCAAGCGGCTAAGGGAGGTTAAGCAGGCGATTATCGGGAGCTACACACTCACAAATATAATATATATTTCCTACCGCTAGTATAAATATAACACTGTCCTGCAAGTTATATTCAGTTATTGTTATATATGCCTTTTTTTTTTTCCTTAAAGAATGCTACTTCAGTTATCTCGCCTTATCTATTTTAGCATCCTAATATTTCAAGATATTGGCCCTCTTGGATATAGCTCCATATTTTTCATCCCCCCTAAAGTATATACAGTAAGATCTTCTATCATACTTATATAACCACCTCCGCCCCCACCATAATAAACCTCCTAGTCTAGGAGGGTTAAATATGCGGCTTATCTAGCCTATGCCGCACCCTCACAACCTTTTATATTACCTACAAATTGCATATGCTAAATATTTTATCTTTCCTACCTTGAGTAAGAAAGAAATTTCAAGTTAATTTGTTATGCATATTATAAAGCATTATAAAAATGAGGTTTATCACTTGAGTTCCATAATGGGTCTCCTGGATTTGAAATCGCCTTCTTTTGCTTAACTATTTTTCTCTATGTTTGAAGGCCCTAGAGTGTCCTATTGTGTAATCTAGAGGGTCCCTTGGTGACTGACATTTCATCTGAATAATATTCACATGATGTATATATTATCAGCTCTGTGTTTTGTCCTTAGAATTCATTTTTATTGCTTGTACTCCCTGTAAAACCGATATCTTATCTCATGTGACATAAGAATCTATTCATGTGATGTTGTATGTCTCTAAATAAACCTCCAATAAAAAAAAAAAAAAAAAAGAATTGTCAAAGGTGTATTTATCTAATTGTATTTACACCTGTGCAAAACACAGGTGCTCTCAATTATGGTTGTACTGTGAGCCAATCCTGTGCAAAACCTCCCTAATTAAGGCTGGCTGTTAGGCGGCACAGTGTCTTCATATCGTTTCTGTTTTTTCACAAGCGAGAACCTGTTTCCTGTACTTCAGTACCTACTTGGAGGAAGACTGCACCTTTGAACGTACTACACTGTTTACAAGTTTGTTTTCTGCTTTGTGCAGATTCCTGCACTTCAGTTCTTACCAGGAGAAACATTTTACCTTTAAATCTGCTACACTGTTTGCAAGTTTGTTTTCTGCCTTGTGCAAATTCCTGCACTTCAGTACTTACCAGGATAGACTTTGGCCCCTATTTATGAAAGGCCGACATTGTGGATCAAGTCCAACAGACCTCGCTGAATGCGAAGAGCAATACGCTCTCCGCATTCAGCATTGCACCAGCAGCTCTTGTGAACTGCTGGTGCAACGCCGCTCCCCGCTGGTAGCAGGGGGGTGTCAATTGGAGTAGCGGTCTTTAGACCGCTGCTTCATAACTGGTGTTTCTGTCGAGCCTGAAGGCTCGCTAGAAACACAGGGCTTCAAGCTCCATACGGAGCTTGATAGATATGCCCCTTTACCTTTTTAACATACCTGAATAGTATATAATTAAAATACCCTGCACGTATTTGCTCATTCAAAGTATTTTGTTATTTAAATAAATCGGTTTTCTTTTCAATCCATATGGCTTCTACTAATCTTCATTTAAAGCAACTGCTCCAGACAATGAGGCACTCACAAAATATCCTGAGACAGAACACGATAGAAGCAGAGACAAGTGCAATATAGCATTGCATGATATGAGAGTTTTGTTACACTTACACTTTGTGCATTGTATTTCATATTACTATACATTTTAGACTGGCTCCTTTCAGTATTATTGCATTAAAGTTTTGCACTTTCTCATTTGTATTTTAATAGCAGTGATTTTACATATTCTGATTATGCTTTGATTACTTCTGTGTATCATTTACAAATTACATTGCACCCATTATAAGCTGACATTTCCAGAAAGTGGGAGGGACCGGGCAGTTCCCTGGGCTGAACAGTGAAGTTCCCAGGATATGTCTGAAGCTATCTCACAAGTCTTGTGAAATTTGTGTAATGCTCGTGGGATATTCCACTATCAGACCGAACATGGTCAGTAGTCTTCTTATCCCGGCATCAAGCTGGAATGATAGGGAATATCCCAGAGCAGAGAATGTTCGCAAAATGAGGTAAACAGTACTCACACTATGCAGAGTAGTTTTTGGAGGCAGCAAGTAGGAATTTGAGGTTAGGCAGTTCAAGGGTAAACCACTTGAAGGACTGAAAAAGACAGGATAGTCTCTGACGGCAATAGGTAGGGAATCCAGCGGTAAGGCAGTTCAAGGGTACATCAATAGAATGGTCAGGCAGGCAGAGTTCGACAACAGAATGGCAATCCAATATTTTAGGGTTAAGGCAAGCAGAGTAGTCAAACAGGCAGAGTTCATCAACAGTTAAGCAATTCAGCAATTCAGGGGTTAAGGCAAGCAGCATAGTCAAACAGGCAGAGTTCATCAACAGTTAAGCAATCCAGCAATTCAGGGGTTAAGGCTAGCAGAGTAATCAAACAGGCAGAGTTCAGCAACAGTGAATCAATACAGCATTTCAACATACAGAAATACAGCACCCAGGCGCACAAGAAGAAACTCCTATACTTGGGCACAGGTTAGAGAGACTGAGGCCTTTACATAGGGAAGATAGGGTGGGTGGTGATTTCATCACCGTGCTGCATTTACACTGCTGTATACCTAGCAACAGGAGGAGTGCTCTAGGCACGGACAGAAGCTCTATGATGACCAGCAAACCTCTTATATCTGGAGACAGCTGCACGTAACTGAGAGCAAATACGTTGCCAATAAATATTGAGGTTAGTAATGTGTCGGTCTGCAGCAGGGACCCCTGTGGACTGAGCAGAAAGAGGAAAGACACGAAATGGAGAACATCATAGAGAAGAGTGCCAATGAGTGTTTTTTTGCCAGCTCAGCTAGGGGCAACAACTCAGACCAGTTGGGATGGAGATAATTAACAAAAGTTCTGAGATAGGCTTCGAGGAATTGATTCACTCTCTCAGTCAGCCCATTAGTCTGAGAATGGTAGCCGGACGACATGAAACGGTGGTTCCAATTAATTTGCAAAAGGCTCTCCAAAAGGCAGAGATGAATCGTGGATCTCTGTCAGAAACAATATTCACGGGAATGCCATGAAGTTGTACCACATGTAACAGAAAAAGAGACGATAACTTTTGGGTACACAACCCAGATAACCGTATGATGGTCAGAAAGAGGGAGGTCCACAATGAAATCCATTGCTATGTGTGTTCAAGGTTGTTTGGTAATGGACAACAGTTGGAGTAAGCCAGGAGGCAAGGATCGAGGAGTCTTATTGGCAGCACAAGTCGTGCAGGCTCCCACATAATCCAGAGCATCGGTCTTCATGGTAGGCCACCATACATGCCTGGAAAGAAGCTTAAAAGTTCTTGTTAAACCAGGATGTCCTGAAAGTTTACTATCATGAGCCCAGGATAGCACAGGGGTGTGTAGGTTCAGAGGTACAAAGAAGATATCGGGAGCCGCGTGGGCTTCAGGAGGCTTTCCAGACTGAGCATGTTTAAGTTTTTGAAGAAGAGAGGTGTTAAGTTGAGCAACCACACAGGATGGTATGATGTGTTCAATAGGAGCATCAGAGGAATCACTTGACTGAGGAAACTGATGGGAAAGGCCGTCAGACTTTTTATTCTTGGTCCCAGGAAGATAAGAGACCACAAAGTTTAAACAGGAGAAGAACAAGGCCCACCTGGCCTGTTGAAGATTGAGTCTATGAGCAGTTTCAAGGTACGTCAGATTCTTGTGGTGAGTGAGAATCTGAATGGGATTAGCGGTACCCTCTAGCCAATGACGCCATTCAGTCAGAGCCATCTTAATGGCTAAGAGTTCACGATTACCCATGTCATAGTTCTTCTCTATAGGAGTAAAGCGCTTGGAGAAAAAGGCTACAGGGAGCAACTTGGAGGATAAAGGATCCGTTTGGGTTAGGACTGCCCCAGCTCCAATCTCGGAGGCGTCAATCTCTAAAGTTAACTGCAGGTCAGGATCAGGATGGCGGAGCACAGGAGCAGAACAAAAGGTCTTTTTCAGGTGAGAGAAGGCATCCACGGCTTCGGGAGACCAGTTTTTGCAGTCTCTGTTCCGTTTAGTTAACTCAGTGAGGGAAGCAACTATTTTAGAGACGTTTTTTATAAACTTGCAGTAATAATTAGAGAATCCTTTAATGAGGTGGGTTGAGGCCATTCCAGGACTGTGATGAGCTTAGAAGGATCCATGGCATAACCATCCTTCGAGATAACATAGCCAAGAAACTGGATCTGAACTTGGTCAAATTCACATTTCTCTAGTTTGGCTACCAGGGAATTGCCTCTGAGGCGTAGAAGTACCTGTCTCACATATTCATGATGCTCCTCAAGGGGGGAGGAGAAAATAAGGATGTCATCCAGATAGACGATGACAATGCGATTGAGGAGGTCACGGAAGACATAGTTGACAAATGCCTGGAAGACAGCAGGGACATTACACAGCCTGAAAGGCATTACAAGGTATTCGTAATGCCCTGATCTTGTGTTGAAGGCAGTCTTCCATTCGTGCCCTGGGAATATACAAACAAGATTATATGTCCCACGTAGATCCAACTTAGTGAAGTAGTGAGCATTCTGGAGCAAATTATAAAGTTCAGTGATTAATGGAATAGGATAGCGATTCTTGATAGTGATGTTGTTAAGGGCTCTGTAGTCGATACAGGGTATGAACCCACCATCCTTCCTACTGACAAAAAAAAGCCAGCCCCGGCAGGAGAAGAAGAAGGGCGAATAAAACCTTTAGCTAGGTTCTCTTGAATATACTCCTCCATGGCCTTGGTTTCAGCTTTGGAGAGTGAATAAGTCCTCCCTTTAGGAAGTGGGGCTTCAGGAAAGAGGTCAATCTTGCAGTCATAGAGAAGGTGGGGTGGCAACACATCAGCTGCTTTTTTTTTCAAACATATCAGTAAAATCTGCATAAATTGAGGGAAGGCTTGAAGGGGTCTGAAAGCTGGCAATAGGGATGTGGCGTAATGGAGTAACTTTAGCCAGACAGGAGTGGAAGCAGGATGTACCCCAGGAGGCCAACTGTCCCTCAGTCCAGTCGAACTGTGGATTGTGTATACGGAGCCAAGGAAGACCAAGGATTACTGGTTGTGCTGGAGAATGAATGACATTGAACTGCAACTGTTCGTTATGAATGACTGCCACAGTCATGGTTAAATTCAAATGGATGGGAAAACAGCACCACTGTGATAGTGCACGGTGTGAGGGTTAACTGCATAAACCCTTTCTTAATCCAATAGTACACAATACACCAGCACTGTACTTATAATAATAAATATCTTTATTAAAGACCCATTAAAATTCGCAACGTTTCGGAATTAACCCCTTAGTCATGCTATCATGGTTAGGGGTACTGATTCAAAATGGATTAAACCTGATCCAAGGGGAGTGCCATCCAGAGCAGTTATTTTAAGACAGTGTTTTTTTCTGCAGAAGAGGTAACCCTGCTTGAATCATGAAACGGTGATCCAAAGAATTTTCAGCTGCCCCTGTTTTGAAGAAAGGAGAGGGTAACAGGTACTAGGATTCGAGAAAATTTAGGAGATTTAGTAGTGACCACGCTTAGAGGTACCCCAGTTTTATCCTCTAAGCATTGGCTTTTCTCAGCAAGGTATCACAGTTCTTTAGCTGGTGTGAGTTAGAACCACAGTAGAAACACAGTCTCAATCTCCTTCTTCTCTGTCTTTCAGATTCTGTGGGTTTGAGGGAGTAGAGATCCATGGATTCCTCTACTGAGGTAACGGGAGGTGCTGAAGGGGTAAAGGATGGCCTAGAGACCGGACAAGTAGGAGGATGAGAAGGAAGGATTCTACGAGTTCTGTCTCTCTCAGCTTATCTCTTCTGAAATCTAGAGTCCAGAGTAATACAAAGTGCTATGAATTCATCCAGGGAAGTAGGAACATCACGATAGGTAAGCTCGTCCTTTATGCGTTCATGCAAACCTCTCCTAAAGGCCGCCTTGAGAGCACTGCCATCCCAACTGGTCTTGAGTGCCAAAGTGCGCAACTCAATGGCATATTGTGCCACAGTTCTATTACTCTGGCGGAGATCCAAGAGTGAGTACTCTGCAGCAGCAGCACGGCCGGAGGTCCCGAATACAGAAGATAATGCAGAAGTAAAGGCATCAGCATCGTTAAGGAGTTGAGCGCTCTGTTCCAAAAGAGGAGAGACCCAGCATAGGGCCTTGTCTTTCAGTAAGGAAATAATAAAAGTGACCTTTGACTGATGAGACTGGAAGGTGTGGGGGTCATTGTGAAAGTGCAGCCTGCACTGATTCAGGAAACCCCTACAGTCGGTAGTACCATCATACAATGGTATCCGAGGTATACTTTCAGGAAGCAGGGGAAGAAGTTGTGGCACTAGCAGCATGTACTGGCTGTGTAACAACAGGAGCAGTGTTCTTTTCAGCATCCAGTCAGGAGAACAAAGCGGTTATAGCCTTTAGTTTTGAATCCACACCCTGCAATTGTGCAGTATGTGATCCCAGTGTCAGACCCTGACGAGTAACTGCATTTGCTACCTCATTTGAGTCCATGGCCCAAGTATAATGTAATGCTCGTGGGATATTCCACTATCAGACCGAACTTGGCCAGTAGTCTTCTTATCCCGGTATCAAGCTGGAATGATAGGGAATATCCCAGAGCAGAGAAAGTTTGCAAAATTAGGTAAACAGTACTCACACTATGCAGAGTAGTCTTTGGTAAACCACTTGAAGGACTGAAACAGACAGGATAGTCTGCGGCAATAGGTAGGGAATCTAGTGGTAAATCAATAGAATGGTCAGACAGGCAGAGTTCAGTAAAAGAATGGCAATCCAATATTTTAGGGTTAAGGCAAGCAGAGTAGTCAAACAGGCAGAGTTCATCAACGGTAAAACAATCCAGCAATTCAGGGGTTAAGGTAAGCAGCGTAGTCAAACAGGTAGAGTTCATCAACAGTTAAGCAATCCAGCAATTCAGGGGTTAATGCAAGCAGCATAGTCAAACAGGCAGAGTTTATCAACAGTTAAACAATCCAGCAATTCAGGGGTTAAGGCAAGCAGCGTAGTCAAACAGGCAGAGTTCATCAACAGTTAAGCAATCCAGCCATTCAGGGGTTAAGGCAAGCAGAGTAGTCAAACAGGCAGAGTTCATCAACAGTTAAGCAATCCAGCAATTCAGGGGTTAAGGCAAGCAGTCTAGTCAAACAGGCAGAGTACATCAACAGTTAAGCAATCTAGCAATTCAGGGGTTAAGGCAAGCAGCGTAGTCAAACAGGCAGAGTTCATCAACAGTTAAGCAATTCAGCAATTCATGGGTTAAGGCAAGCAGCGTAGTCAAACAGGCAGAGTACATCAACAGTTAAGCAGTCCAGCAATTCAGGGCTTAAGGCAAGCAGCGTAGTCAAACAGGCAGAGTTCATCAACAGTTAAGCAATCCAGCAATTCAGGGGTTAAGGCAAGCAGAGTAGTCAAATAGGCAGAGTTCATCAACAGTTAAGCAATCCAGCAATTTGGCATAGAGAAATACAGCACCCAGAAGAAACACCTATACTTGGGCACAGGTTAGAGAGACTGAGGCCTTTACATAGGGAAGACGGGGCAGGCGGTGATGATGTCATCACTGTGCTGCAGTTACACTACCGTATCCCTAGCAACAGGAATGCCTGTGTCCATGGCAGTGGCCACAGCAGAGCAGAGAGCAGTGTGACAGATTGCTTAGGAGATGTTAATACAAGTCTTGATGGGTTCAAGAAAGACTCTCCCTGCATTTCCAGACTCTAACGTTTGTCAATGCCCTCACTGAGAGGCTGACAATACTACTTAAAACTAGTCCCGTTTCGAAGGGTAGATACTATTCATAAGGAACTACTCTGAATCTTCTGACACTTCTCTGCCAACCTCCTGTGACGAAAGGCAAAGAATGACTGGGATATTAGGGAAGTAGGGGAGTATTTAAGCCTTTGGCTGGGGTTTCTTTGCCTTCTCTTGGTGGCCAGGTTCAGTATTTCCCAACAGTAAGGAATGATGCCATGGACTCTCCTCATATTAAAAAGGAAATGTTTGATTATCTAGCTGATAGAAAGTAATGATTCTCTCTAGGAAACTGAAGCTGAAGTTTTAATTTAAATAAAAGACATGCAAAGTGCAATCTAATTTGTAAAAGATATATATATATATATATATATATATATATATATATATACACATACATACTGTACATACTGTACATACAAAGTATGAGCCTAATTTGTTAGTTACACAGAAACTGTGAACGCATAAGCAGAATTTGTAAACTCACAATCCTAAATACACTGCTGTATACAAAATAAAATTCAAAATAAAAAGTGTAAATGAAGCAGAACTGTCATATTATGCAGTGCTATATTGCACTGAGCTTGTCTCTCCTTCACATACAGAAATGCAGGGAATGCCCCTAGGAAAAGTAATGGCATGAAGATGAACAGGGGTTATGGAATATAAAGACAGCTTTCTAGTTTACAGTATTGGAACATATTAGATTATATCTGAAGGGGGTGGAACCATTTGTATATAGTAAGGGTACATATCCAATGCACACTACAATGAACATTCTTAACAATTCAGATATGAATGAAATTTACATATGAAATTAAATCCGTGTAATCTGACAATCAGATTTAAGATTGACAGCCAGAGGCCTCTAAAAATCTAGTTTAAACTGAACTATCCCCATAAGCTTTCCTTAACGTTGCAACATTTGGGTAATTAAGTACTTCTGAAATATTGTTCTTGAAATCATTTCATTACAGTTATTACAGTGGAAGGATTCTCAAGTGTTTTAAAACTGCACAGAATTCTCACGCTTGGCTTAATACTTGAGAGGAGTATTTCTCTGGGTTTCTTTATTTCTGCCTTGTGAGGTACATAAATAAAATCGATGCATGTGACCTCTAAATAGAATATAGACTAATCTCATTAGATTACTTGACCAAATCACATATCAATATTTGGCTGAAATTTGAATTTTTTTCCCTCCCCTGAAAGGTTTGCACTTCAGAATTACAGGTTTTAAGCCAAATCCTGCATCAGTTTGTTAGAGCACATACTGTATAAAAGACGCTACGAGGCCTATTTATCAAGCAGTCAACTATGCTGCATTTGCTGGCACCAATACGCTCGCCTAACATCGCGGCCGCTGACCTGAATATGATCTCCATATTTATCAAAAAAGCCGTCAAAAAGCCACGCACCAAGTACGGGGCGATGAGCAACGGACTGTTGTTAACTAACAGTCATCGATCTCGCTGCTATTCGGCTTTTTACCAACTGTATTTATACCCTGTCACTAAACACTGCCACTATACTAAAATGTTTAACCCCTATCCCGCCGCTCCCGGACCCCGCCGCAACTTTAATAAAGCTATTAACCCCTATCCCGCCGCTCCCGGACCCCACCGCAACTTTAATAAAGCTATTAACCCCTACCCCGCCGCTCCCGGACCCCACCACCACTAAATAAATGTATTAACCCCTAAACCCCTGGCCTCCCACATCACTACCACTTACTAAACCTATTAACCCCTAAACCACCAGCCCCCCACATCGCCATAAACTAAATTAAGCTATTAACCCCTAAACCTAACAACCTGCTAACTTTACATTAAAATTACCTCATCCCTATCTTATAATAAATTAAAACTTACCTTTAGAATTAAAATAAACTATATTAAACTATTAATTAACCTACCCTAACTATTATACTAAAATGACATTAAACTATATTAAACTATTAATTAACCTACCCTATCTATTATACTAAAATTACAATAAACTATATTAAACTATTAATTAACCTACCCTAACTATTATACTAAAATGACATTAAACTATATTAAACTATTAATTAACCTACCCTATTATACTAAAATTATATTAAACTACCAATTAAATTAACTATATTACATATTCAAAAACCTAACCCTACTCAAATTATTTAAATCTACAATTAAAAATTTCTACATTACAAAAAAACCCTGCTAAGTTACAAAAAATAAAAAACACTAAGTTACAAAAAAACAACAACACAGTATCAAAAATAAAAAAACAGGGATGCCATCTTGGATGACGTATCTTAAAGGGAAACTTCATTCTACGTTGACCATCGGAAGTAGAGGATGCTCCGCGCCGGATGTCTTGAAGATGTATCTGCTCCGTGACGACTGGATGAAGATAGAAGATGCCGTCTGGATGAAGAGTTCTGCCGGCTTCGATGAGGACTTCGGCCCGCTTGGATGAAGACTTCTGCCGGCTTCGATGAGAACTTCTGCCGCTTGGATGCGGATGGATGTCCTGTCTTTGAAAACTGTAAGTGGATCTTCGGAGGTTAGCGTTTTATTTAAGGGTTTATTGGGTGGGTTTATTGGGTGGGTTTTATTTTTAGAGTAGGGTCTGGGCAGTAAAAGAGCTAAATGCCCTTTTAAGGGCAATGCCCATACAAATGCCCTTTGCAGGGCAATGGGGAGCTTAGGTTATTTTAGATAGTATTTTATTTGGGGGGTTGGTTGGGGGGTTGGTGGGTTTTACTGTTGGGGGTTGTTTATATTTTTTATTACAGGTAAAAGAGCTGATTTCTTTGGGGCAATGCCCCGCAAAAGGCCCTTTTAAGGGCCATTGGTAGTTTATTGTAGGCTAGGGTTTTTTTTATTTTGGGGGGTCTTTTTTATTTTGATAGGGCTATTAGATTAGGTGTAATTGTTTTTTATTTTTGATACTGTGTTTTTTTTTGTAACTTAGTGTTTTTTATTTTATGTAACTTAGCATTTATTTTTTGTAATTTAGTAATTTTTAATTGTATATTTAAATAATTTGAGTAGGGTTAGGTTTTTAAATATGTAATATAGGTAATTTAATTGGTAGTTTAATGTAATTTTAGTATAATAGTTAGGGTAGGTTAATAGTTTAATATAGTTTATTTTAATTCTAAAGGTAAGTTTTAGTTTATTATAAGATAGGGATGAGGTAATTTTAATTTAAAGTTAGCGATTTGTTAGGTTTAGGGGTTAATAGCTTAATTTAGTTTATCTCGATGTGGGGGGCTGGCGGTTTAGGGTTTAATAGGTTTAGTTAATGGTAGTGATGTGGGAGGCAAGGGGTTTAGGGGTTAATAATTTTATTACAGTTGTGGCGGGGTCCGGGAGCGGCAGAATAGGGGTTAATAATTTTATTACAGTTGCAGTGGGGTCCGGGAGCGGCGGGATAGGGGTTAATACATTTTATTTAGCTTGCGGCGATGTCGGGCAGCAGATTAGGGGTGTTTAGACTCAGGGTTTATGTTAGGCTGTTAAGTGTAAACATAATTTGTTTTCTACCATATAAATCAATGGGATATCTGGCAGCATCGAACATAAGCTTTCGCTGCTTTCAGACTCTCATTGATTCCTATGGCATCCGCAGCCTCCAGGGTGGCGGATTGAAAACCAGGTACGCTGGGCAGGAATAGTGGCGAGCGTACCTGTTAGAAATTTGTTAGCTTGCAAATGGTGTCAGATAGTGCCGAATTTGTATTTGGAACATCTGTAATGACGTAAGCATCGGTCTGTGTCGGATTGAGACCGGCGGATCAGATAAATAGGTCGAATCAAGCTCGCCACAATTACGCTGCGGAATTCCGGCATATTTGCGATTGACGGCTTGATAAATAGGCCTCTACGTCTCAAGGGAGATATAAGACTATTTTAATCATATTCTATTGCTTGGGGAACACTGTTTTACTTTTCCTAATAAATATTCATTCTCTTTAGAAAAAAAAAAACATTAACTCAGTGAAGTAACAGATGTCATAGCTTTTCAAAGCATGTTCATTAAAGGGCAAACCTTTTATGCTGTAGCTATTTGACCTCAGCATAAAATACATTTTTATATTTATATTTTAGAAATCCTGTATTTAAAGGGACAGTAAAGTCATAATTAAACATTCATGATTTACAGAACATACTATTTTAACAACTTTCCAATTTATTTCTATTATTTAATTTGCTTCCTTCTTTTGTTATCCTTTGATAAAAGGTTTAGCTAGGAAAACTCAGAAGCAGCAAAGAACCTAGGTTCAAGCTGCTGATTAGTAGCTGCATATATATATACACCGATTTGTGATTGGCTCACCCATGTGTTCATTTAGAAACCAGTAGTGCATTGCTGCTCCTTCAACAAATGATACAAAGTAAATTTGATAATAGAAGTAAACTGGAAAATTGTTTAAAATTGTATTCTCTGAATCATGAAATAACATTTTTGGGTTTCATGTCCCTTTAACTTACATTTTAGTAATGCAGAGGGCTCTTGTACCCATGTTATTGGCAGGAACTAATTTATATCTGCCATTTTATTACCCACAGCTAAGGAGACAACATAAGTATCCTGAAGGGGGCTTTTCCTGGGTTCTATTCTGCAAATTCAGTCCACAAAATGCTGACAGTCTATGAGGTGTAGGGCTGTTTCCTCCCTCTTGTAAGGTGTTGGGAACAGGGCAGAGTTGCGTTTATGGAAAAGAGCAGCTTCTGATGGGAAGTATATTTCCATAGTAAGTATGAATTATGGTATTTGTGGATGTTTTTGTTTTTTTAGTCTAAAGATCAAATGACAACAAAACAAAGAGTGGGGACTGAGCACACTGGCACATCTATTCTTTTATTGCTGCAGAGTGCCAGGCTGTAGTTTGTGCCCTGTGCACGACTATAAACTCATTGAAGAGATAAAAAATAATTGTATTTAACAAGAGACACTCTCTACCTTAGTGCAAGAAGCTAGTGTGTATGGTTCATTTATAATGTTCTTGTAAGGTTCTTAAAGCAGGCTTCTGGGTAGTCTAGGAGGTAGTATAAATGGATTTACTGCAAGATGTGTACAATAATATTTATTGAATATTTGTTATGTTTTTTTGCAATGTACTGCATCTCTTAAAGAAGTTGTGGGGTAAGCCGGAAAAATCTGTGCCTATGGGTTCCTTTGCTCTAACTCTATTTGCAGCTGTGAAAGTTTATAGGTAATGTTTAAAAATATATTTGTTATTTATCTATCTATCTAACTATCTATTCTCAACAGCACTAAATAATGGGAGCCTTATATTTAGCTATATTTAGTAACAGTGCCAGTGCTGATTTTCCTTATATGTACAAACATATATAGCTACCTATGTCCTTTTTTTTTAAATCTGATTTTGTACTTGTGTAATCATTGATTTAAAGAAACATACAGTATCTCACAAAAGTGAGTACACCCCTCACATTTTTGTAAATATTGTATTATATCTTTTCATGTGACAACACTGAAGAAATTACAGGATTGGGGAAAAGGAAAGGGGATAAGAAGGGATTAGTGAGAACTCATTTCTGTTTAGAGGTATAAATATAAGTATGCTGTATTGAATCAGCTATATAATATGGTACATCATGTTTAAAATTAAACTTTATTCATTACAATTAAAAATGTAAGTGATATGGGGGGCGTGTCCAAGTAGCGGCTCTGAGCAGTCGCATGTTTCTGGAGCTCTGGGCAAAGAGATAATAATCCGCCGATTATAGCTCAATTTTTACAGCACTTATCAATATAACGAGTGACCCTGCACTCAATATTCACTACTTTGCTGTGTTTATGACCCCTGAGCTGAAACTGGGCAATAGAGGCCTGCAGCGGTGGCAAAACTCGCAGGCAGCGTCCCCCCCCCCCCCCCCCGGGCAACCGGGGTGAACTACCAGAGCCGACTGAAGATTGTACTGAAAGTGGCACCTCAGATCTTTTATAGACTTCAAGACTGCTTAAAGAAAACAAATTCTCACTACACACCCGCATCATAAGAGCAGTATGTCGCATAAGAATACCACCACGTGGTCCAATGCTCTTCTTGATAAGATGGAGGTTAGATATACAAAACTGGAGGCTATGACATAGACTTTAATTGATAAAGCTCCATCACAAAGTGATCTGCAGCTCCTTATTAGTAAAGTAACAGAGCCTAAACCGGCAGAACTAACAGATCAACAGCCTGTCGTATACAAAGCTAATACGGAGCCATGGCGAGATGTCAGTGATCAGCTAAATGCTTCCAGGTTCGGAACAGGCATACAATTACAAAATAAGAATGCAACTACTCCTGCTAAGTCACAGCCTAAACACAGATACACGGTAACAGAGCCGGAGCTATGGGAAAAGGACAGAGACGCACTTCAGCACAGGTCACTAAGCTTTTCATGGAGGCAATATCATGCCTCTCACCCTAAAAGGGAGTATATTCAACGCAGTGACCAACAAAACAACGTCAATTCCACTACACAGCTAGCTTATAATGGTGAGTGGGGCTCCGACCTCCTAGAGCATCAGATGAAAGGCAACACAGAATTTGCGGGTTCCCTCCTGCTGATCAGAAAGAACCCAGTTATGGGGAGGCCCTGTCGGGGACATGAGGGGGACCCCCGGGGGGTGCAACCCCAGAGAAACCACATCTCTTACCTCAAATCTTCATACGGGATGGCGCCCCGGATTATATACCTTGGAAAGGAGCCCCATCTGCACTGTTCGGTTGTGGAAAGGACCTGCTCATCACAGCAACGCATGGTGGCTATGCCGTTGCAAGACATCTTATGCAAATGAAGGCTTTTGCCCGGGATTTGTCGGTTGCTGTCCGTAAGGACGCTGAAGCGGCCCAGACCCGGCTACTAAACTTTGAGAGAGGTTGATACACCCATAAGTAATAACTTAGCACTAACAGGCAATGTCTTGTGAAACTTGCAAAGTTTATAATAATTCAGTTTGTTTTCAATAATTATGTGTTCCATTAATATTTTAATTATCTATTTTTACGTGGAGCTGGCGTGCATGCATTACGTAAGAGAGTGTTTATACATCACTTCTCATTAGCGTTTTGCACTACATGACATCATGCGCTATCACTGTAGGATACAGAAGCCATACCATTATACTACGACACTACAATCATACCCCTGATAATTAGAAGGCGCTGTATTGCTGACAACTCCCTTACCTATATATATCATAGACAAAAAAGGAATGAAATAAACAGAGCTAAGATATACTAGCCCCCTTTTGCGGCCTACGGCCGGGGCTGTGACTGAGAGGTCAGTTACTATTTACAGATATAGAAGGGAAAGCAAAGTATATCGTAAGAGTATTTTCAGTTTTGTTTAATATAGCCCCAAATGCAGCGCATGCCTTATTTAGAGGGCACATGTATAGCCATATAGCACACTAATAAATGAGAACATTATCGGGATCACATCTGCTGACCTTTGGTTGCTTGAATAACAGCCCTATGTGTTGGTCCGCTACATCTGTACATTACTGAGTGAGTCATGTTAAGTTATAGATATCTGCTTTGGTTTTTGACTAAGGCACCTATATTACCTAGAGATATGCATTGATATGTTTCATTATCGGATCTCAGATACATATCATCTTTTTTATTTTCATCTGTTATATATTCAAATTAAACCCCTGGACTTTTATTGACATTTCGGACAAGGTCCAAGAGCGGCCTATATCACAGTTTTTAGGGGCTGAAAAATGAGGACTATCATTATTGTTTGTACATCAAATGTTTGCCGTTTTATTTTCTGTTCTATGATATGTACACACTTATTTTTACCTCAATAAAAAAAATAAAAAAAAAAATTAAAAAAAAATGTAGGTGATATTTACATCACCAATAGCTACCACCACATTAAGAGCATCCAAAAAACTAAAACCAGAACCGCTATGGGCTACCCCCCTGTATTCCTGGCCGATAGCTGGAATCATCGGCTTTAGGTGCCAGGGGTAGCTGAACACAGCATTCTGGGATAGAATATGGTAACATAAAGATAAATAATTCTCTGATATATTGCACAAACGTTTCGGACGTTACACCCCAGCCTTTCTCAGTGTGACTGAAGATATTTTTGACAAGCCGAATGCCAGAGACTCGCGTCTTTTTAAACTCATCTTTGCCGATATTGGACCAATCAGAAGTCATTTTTCATACACACCCCTTAATCGACCAGTAATAACTATTCTTCTCTACTGACGTTTCATTAGACAGAGTACAGAGTGATTGGACCGTGTAATAATCCTCTGCAGCCAATCAACCATGCTCAGTACAACACGCCTTACTGCTAACTCTTTGTTATTAATTGCCTTTTTTATTATATACTGCTTCTAAGGGGTTACTTTCATTGTGTATGTGTCATGCTACTGTCCCTTTAATTAGAGGCATGCACCTTTTTCTAACTCTGCCTATTTAACCACACCTCTGATAACTTTTAGTTGCTTGTTATTGTGGCAGGTGTTCACTTCTCTGGAATACAGCACCTAAAGCCTACTCATTTGTATTAACTGAGGTACAAGACTTGCCTGCTCATTTTCTGATCATTCAGGATTTTCATTTACTCAGTAGCTGCAATCAGCTGTGTGCAGCTCTGTCTTTCTCTGACACACCTGTCTCACAGCCTGGATCACAACCAGACCTGCAGACTGCATCAGCCGCCATAACAGCGTGTCTCCTCTGAGCAGAGCCTGCTCTATCTGGGATCCCAGCACCGGTAACTACACTATATGCAATATTGCGTGACAAATGTAAGTTATTTTACTACAAGTCTAAAGTAACAACTTATAACATGTAATTTGTATTATTCTAACAGCCTTAATAGTATTCCACATACCAGTAGCCTGATTTCTATTCCTGTGGTTTCCTACCTGTATCCCTAACCAGTGTTCATAACAATTGTTATTCTGACTTCCGGTGGGCGGGCTTACTAGGCAGACGTGTTTTCAGAGAGCTCCGCATCTCGGAGCTAAAAATCAAAGTTTTTATACCTAATAATCGGCTGCCTAGACACACTCCAAGGACTTGTCGGGTGGTACAAAATCCTCGCCAGCTATCAACAGCAGAGTGCAGATCATTCCACCCGATCTGGCAACCGGGAGCCCAAAAAAGAAAAAAGCAAAGCAACGCATCGCAGCGCCATCTTGGCTCATTATCGGATGTAATACAGAGCAGAGTGTCACCTTTGTTTGCACGGCCAGCCTCGCACCGTCAGGTAATATATGCTAAAGCTTGACCGAAGGTTATAAGTGCCCAATATCAGTTAAAGAAACAGAGGCTAATTTGGAAAGAAAAAGAGAGAGTGCGAGCGCCACAGAATTAGTGAGACACAGACAGGGAATCGCATGGTTTAATAAGAGGGTTCACACAATATTGAGGCTACTCTTTTGAGAAGTAGTAAAGTGGCTATTACTGAGACAGTTATCGTCACTATCCATATTGGGGCCTGCTGATTGTGAGGACATTACAGAGTGGGGGAGAGCCACGTGGTTGTGGCCTAGCACAGCTAAGAACACACGCTGCCGTTTTTCAAGCTAGCACAACATCATAAGGAGACTTTGTGTAAATGACAGTAAATTCTCTTTGCTATAAGAGTTGTTTGGACACTTAGCCTATGACAACCCTTGCCACATACGTTACTGACTAGTCACCATAACGAAGGCGCTCTGGTGGCGCAGTGTAATACCATATACTAACGAATAAGGCTAGGAGAACTGTTAGACTACCCAGGAGTTTGACAAAAAGAGAACTATAGAACATACAATCGCCTGACAAAGAAGTAGACTCCACATATATTTGCCCTGATTACGGAGCTGATAGCTTTCCCATAGTAGAGCTGATGAAAGTTGACAAATTTTTCTACAAGCTCTCTCCCACTGCTACTGCAGACATGTCACACAGAGCAAAAAATGCAGAGAATAAAAAGCAACACAAACATTCAGTGGAAATACATGCAGATAACTCGGCTCTAACTGATCAGATAGTGATTCCAGGGCTAGACCAAACTGCCCTGCTACAGAAGCTGAAGTCTTTTTTTCTTCCAAAAATGGATTCACTACAAACAGGAGTAGACACCTTGACCTGCGAGGTTAGACAATTTTCCTCAAGATTAGGTGCAGCTGAAACTCGCATTTCTGATGTGGAAGATAGGCAATCTGCAGCAGACACCACAATTAAACAATTGGTCAAAAAGTCACAATTACTCCAAGAACGTGTAGAGGATTTAAAAAACAGGAGTCGCCGCAACAACCTTTGCATAGTAGGAGTCCCAGAGGCAATCAAGGACAAGGATTTGTTGGAATTCACAGCGCTCACAATTCCCAAACTCCTGGGTATACATGAGAATAGCTTACCAATAGATGTGGAAAGGGCACATCGAGTGGGGCCGGAAAGAGGCTTGGAACAAGCTAGAGCGAAACCTAGACAAGTGATTTTCAAGTGTCTAAACTTCCAGGAGAAATTGAAAATTCTGAGGGCCTACAGAGCACGCAAGGAAATATGAAGGTTCAAAGCTTCTTCTTTTTCAAGACTTTTCTATGGAGGTGTCAAAGCAAAGAAAGGAATTCGCACCATTATGCTCTCAATTACACGAGCAGGGAAGACAAGTGGCCCTATTGCATCCAGCAAAACTACGGCTACAAACACCTCATGGGGTTAAGTTTTTCCATTCACCGCAGGCGTTAAGGAAGGATCCCCCTCTACTGCCTTCTTCTATTAGCTATACTTTCTGGAGCTGGTAAGCTCCATCCATGGAACTCTATAGGAAATGGTAAAGGATTATGTTTCATATTATTAATGACACCATTTGGAGTGGTGGGAATTCTTGGACTATGAAGATGCCCATCCCTGGAAGGAGGTCAATCCAGACCTCCAGGGTAATGTTAAACAGTTATATTGCTCTAAATTGTTATGTTTTTCTTTCATTGCTGCTCCAATTGCCAAGAGATGTATTAAGATGAAAGATGAGAATTGTTATGTTTGATGTGTTTGTTGTTGTTATTTGTGTTGTTTTGTTTTACATGTATATTTCTGGATTGATGATCACAAAGTGTTATTTCTACAATGGTTTTATCCTAAGGGGAGGGACTAGCTCTTTTAATAGGTTAAGCTTTAATACAAATCTGCACAAAAAACCCTGGGGTCCAGAGAAAGGAGGAGAAATACTTTATTCTAGAGAAGGGGAACTGATGTCCTTATTAGCTGGAAAACTTCAAATAGCTATTAAGTTAACAATCTTGCTTAGACACTTACTATGTATACTCGGCGCATCCAACATACCCATATTGCAGATAGGACACATTAACAGTATACAGAAGGGAAAGATAATTTTGACAGAAGGGACATATTATAGTCCGTTTAAACACTCTATAGGTAGAACACGGGTAAAATGAATCCAGACATTAGAGAGCTATAGAGCTATGAATCCACATATGTACATTAACACTTATTGTAGTAAGGATGTTCTGAAAAGGGTGAGAGATATAATTATTTACTGGCAAATGAGATCAAAGTGGAGAGTACTGGAAGCAAATAACTGCATTGTTGACTGTATAATAAATGGCACAAAAACAGGTAGGGGCTCTCCTCTCCCTTCCTTCTCCCCCCAGTGCTCCTACTCTGTCCTATCCCCCCTCGTTCCCCCCCCCCTTTTTTTTTGGGGACAGTTACATACTCATATCTTAAAATACCGACATGTCGCTTAAGGTTGTGACATGGAACGTCGGAGGCCTCAATTCACCTATAAAACGCAAAGCAATCCTCACACATCTTAGAAAACTGGGTACGGACATTGCTCTGTTGCTCTGTTACAAGAGACACAACTAACAGACAAAGAACATCAAAAATTACAGAGGGATTAGGTAGGACAGGTGGTATTTCTCTCACACACTAGTGCCAGTCAAGGTTTGGCCATTGCCTTTGGAAAGAAAACAACGGTTACTATAAATCATACATTCTCGGACCCTAATAGTAGATACGATAGTTCACGCCACGGTGAATACCGCTGATTATGTATTTTGTAATATATATGCCCCCAACCATAGAAACTTGGGGTTTTGGAGTGACCTAATAAAACACTTAGCGCCACACATAGACTCCAAATTGATAATAGGGGGTGATTTTAACATCTCTCCCACACACACCTTGGATAGACAGTGGCTGGAACCTCATACTCTCAAGGATCCAAGAAGAAATTTCAAAGCCAAATATGAAACAAAGATATTTGATATGTTTGATAGAGACATAGGGGCTTGTGACATCTGGAGACTACACCATCCAGAGGGTAAAGAATATACCTGCCTATTGAAAGCCAAACATACGTTATCCAGAATAGATTTATTTTTAGTAACTAATAAGGTGGTTGATCAGTTGAGCAAGTGTTCAATCCATGACATACTATTATCCGACCATGCAACGGTAGAACTGCTATTGGGAACTGATGGCCCACACACAAATAGGAACATACTTAGGTTTCCTACATACCTGACCAAATCAGAAACATTCATTAAATATCTGCAACATTCATGGACAGATTATATGACAGATAACGCAGCCCACACAGACAATACTCAACTACTATGGGAAGCTGCTAAAACGGTATTAGCAGGTAATATAATTTCTTATGTCTCCAAGGTTAAATACAAAACTCATTACAGGTATAGAATGCTACAGAAGCAATTAGGTCAGACTTATCAGTTGTATCTTCAAACTAAGTTGAAGTCAGCTTATGACAACTATATAGCCGCAAAGGCGGACCTTGAAGCTTTTGCAAGTCAGCAGGCAGCAGCAGCAGGTTTATTAAAAACAGCGGGTAAATTTTACATATTTGGGAACAGGGCAGGTAAAATGTTGGCTGCCTTGACAAAACCAGAGACAGTAAGGACAAAGATTGCAGCACTCAGATGGAAAGGCAAGACTCATACCAAGGCTGATGATATTGCAGGCTGCTTCGCACAATATTATACACAGTTGTACACTTGACAGGCATCGGCATCAAAAGAGGCCCAGACTAAATTTTGGGACTCAGTAAAATTACCGCAGATCACTCCGGATCAAATGAACAGACTTAATGCCCCATTACATGGGACAAACTGACTCACACTTTACAAGGTCTGCCGATGGGCAAAGCACCAGGCCCAGACGGCTTACCAGACGAATTTTACAAATCATTGCAGCTACAGATAACTGCCACTCTTACTAAATTATACAATGACTTTCTTTTGACAGAAATGACTCCTTCGAGGAACTTCACGTCAGCCCACGTCACCCTCATCCCTAAACCAGGTAAGGATAATTCCTTGCCGAATTCCTATAGACCTATCTCGCTGTTAAATACTGATTACAAACTGTTCACAAAAATCATGGCGAATAGGCTAAGGGTCATTCTACCGGACTTGATACACCCGGATCAAACAGGCTTTGTCTTCAAGCGTACCTCGTGGTTAATCTACGCAGGGTGCTTCAGGTTATCGACCATTACTGGTCTCTGGGGGGGAGTGGTGACGTGCGGGATACATCGGAGGCCTTTCTGCTCTCTTTAGATGCAGAGAAGGACTTCAACAGGGTAGAGTGGCCCCATCTGATGGATTCTTTGCGACGGTTTGGCTTTGAGGGACCATTCTTAGATATTCTTGGTAAAATATATAAGGCACCAGTGGTACGGGTCCTATCTAATGGGCATTTTTTGGATGACTTTCAGTTGCAGCGGGGTACCAGACAAGGTTGTCCGCTATCTCCATTATTATTCAACCTGGCACTGGAACCGCTTGCGATGAAACTCCGACAAATTTTTCCAGGTATAGTCATAGGAGATATTCCTCTCCACTTGGCAGTATACGCAGACGATATGCTGTAATTTGTAGATTCCCCGCAAACCCACATACCACTTATACTCCACACAATAGCAGAGTTTGGTAGTTTCTCAGGATACAAGATAAACACCTCTAAGTCTGAGGTACTATGGCTACATAAACATCCACACTCTAGACACAGCTATCCATTCGTGGAAGCGACAGAGGGCCTTAATTATCTGGGTATTTACCTTCATAGGGATCCATCGAAAATGTATAAACTAAATATATCTGACAAATGCACTCAACTATCTTCTCAATTGTTAAGCTCGACTGGCCTTCCTTTAGGGTTCTCAGGGCGCGTTAATCTGGTGAAGATGACAATATTGCCCAAAATACTTTACCCATTACTCACGTTGCCGTTCCTTTTAACCAAAACAGACCTGCATTTGCTTACGTGAGCAGTATCTCACTTTATTTGGAGGGGGCAAGCCACGAATAGCGGCAGATAAATTGCAGCTCCCTTTTACTGCAGGAGGGCTGGGTCTTCCAAATTTCAAGCTGTACAACTGGGCAGCCTTGGCTAGGATAATGATGGACTGGCAGTTGCGTACGGGACACTTTTGCGACATAAAGCTAGAAGAGACAGTAACAGCACCTATAGCGCTAACTTATTTACCTTATGGAGATAGGAGGACATTACCTCCCTCAATCGCTAATAGCATATTATATAGAGATCTGCTGAGAGCGTGGCATATGATACATAAATACCTACAGATTGACTTTTCCTCTCCAAAATGTATCCCTATAATTGGAAACCCATCCTTTCAGGCTGGGAATGAACACGAAACGTTTCGTATTTGGAAGGGGCTCGGTGTTGAGGTGGTCGGAGATGTTCTAGATCCACTACAACATACAATACGGTCATTTCAGGAGCTAAAAAACAAATTTCAGATTCCGAATCGGCACTTTTATGTTTATTTACAATTAAGACACTATGCCTCAACCTTACAAGCATCCAACGCAAAGTTTTGGGATGTGTCACCTTTTGCTGTCTCTCAGACGCTTTTTTTCGGTTGGGAGTATTCTCTCTTTCCCACTTTTATACACGTTTACTGCAACAGAAGGAACCCTTAATCCTCTCTGCAGTACCGACAAGACAAAATAGTGGATGCTGACTAGAGTTGAAGACACAAGATATAAAATATAGTCTAGAACGCACAAAACAGGCAACACTAGCAATATGTTGCAGAAGCACAGATTAGGCTCCTGCACTCAGACTATATTACCCCACATAGGCTATCAAGGTGGAATGAGAGGTGTCCAGATCAATGTGTTAAATGTGGAGCAGGAGCGCCATCACTTCAGCACTACTTTTACGTCTGCCCATTGATTAGGAAATTTTGGGGACAGTGCCAATATTGGCTAAAAGTTACATTCAATACAGAGATAAGGCTCACAGAGGTAGAAATTTTTATGTTCAAGTGGGATGACTCACACAAAAAATTATACAGATTTCTCACGCTATACACTCTATTAGCTAGACATTGTATTCTTAAAAGATGGATCACCAGACAAGTGCCAACAGTGGCACAACTCAAACATATGCTGCTTAAACAACTCTTTGTGGAACAATATGACACATGGCTTGACACTATGCATAGATTACGACCCTTTTTACAGAAGTGGAGGCCTTTCATTGACACACTAGGCACGCCTATACAAGTCTGTATAGATACACACCCTGTCTAAAGTAATGTGAATACTGCAATATGCCTAAATGGTAATACATGCAGAAGTCACTATTTTGGAATGGGTAAATAATATAACCAGTAACTATGTACAAGTCTGCATAAACACACACAATGTCTAAGAAAAACCTATATTTGAATGTGCACCCTGAGTGGGTGAAAAAATATCAGGTCTATGGTTAAATTAATTGCAGCACCCTATAATAAAGGGTTAATGGTAGATGGAATATACATACCATATCCCTCAATAATGTGGCGCTTTCAAATTACAATTACATACACACAGAACCATTGTTTACCCAAACTTTTACTGTGTTAAAGTATACATCACATTGTCACAGTGGTATTATCTGTCTGCATTTGTATTTTAGTACCTTATGACAAATAACAGCTATACAATATAAGAAAACAGTAAATAGTTAAAAACTTTTTGGTGTGCACATCCAAAGCTATTGTTAATATATCAGACTCATATTTAACCTCTGTTACTCACTAACCGATTAAGGATACGTAGAAATAGTTCCACGATGGAATAATTTCAAAAGGCAGCATTTGACCATAGAAAACTAACCGATTATTATCATACACAATGAAAGTAACACCTTAGAAGCAGTATATAATAAAAAACGGCAATTATTAACAAATAATTAGTAGGAAGGCGTGTTGTACTGAGCATAGTTGATTGGCTGCAGAGGATTATTACACGGTCCAATTACTCTGTACTCAGGTCTAATGAAACGTCAGTAGAGAAGAATAGTTATTACTGGCCGATTAAGGGGCGTGTATGAAAAATGACTTCTGATTGGTCCAATATCGGCAAAGATGAGTCTCTCTTGTCAAAAATTTCTTCAGTCACATTGAGAAAGGCAGAGGTATAACGTGAGAAACGCGTTTGTGCAATATATTAGAGAATTATTTCTCTTTATTTTACCATATTCTATCCCAGAATGCTGTGTTCAGCTACCCCTGGCACCTGAAGCCGACGATTCCAGCTATCGGTCAGGAATACAGGGGGGTAGCCCATTGCGGTTCTGCTTTTAGATTTTTGGAGGTTTTTAAGGTGGCGGTAGCTATTGGTGATGTAAATATCACCTACATTTTTAATTGTAACAAATAAAGTTTAATTTTAAACATGGTGTACCATATTATATAGCTGATTCAATACAGAATATTTATATTTATACCTCTAAACAGGAATGAGTGCTCACTAATCCCTTCTTATCCCCTTTCCTTTTCTCCTATCCTGTAATTGAACAGCCATATTTAAAGGGGCAGTACCGAGGTTATTTCAACCTTTACTTCCTGTAGTTACTTGATCACAGTGCCAATATTTATCTTTCTTTTTACTATTAAACACTGAAGAAATTACACTTTGCTACAATGTAAAGTAGTGAGTGTACAGCCTGTATAACAGTTTAAATTTGCTGTCCGCTCAAAATAACTCAAAACACAGCCATTAATGTCTAAAACGTTGGCAACAAAAGTGAGTACACCCCTAAGTGGAAATGTCCAAATTGGGCCCAAAGTGGCAATATTTTGTGTGGCCACCATTATTTTCCAGCACTGCCTTAACCCTCTTGGGCATGGAGTTCACCAGAGTTTCAACTTGTAACAGTTCATCCCTTGTGTGCAGCGCACAGTGCCCACATATTTTTCTCAATACTCTCTCTGAGTAGGAATAAATGTCTTCCTAGTACTGTGTATCTTTAGAAGCCCCCATGCAATAGTAAATCAAAAGACAACTAAAAGAACAAATGACACTGCTTGGGTGACCTAATCACCAAAGGGGGCGCTCAGAGTATAGTGAAATTAAAAATCTATAACAAAAATATGTAATATGTCAAACATATATAACAAATATCTTAAAACATATAGAACCAATATAAGGCAAAAACAATAAATTCTTAAATACTGATGTAAAAGTTCACTAGCAATAGTAGAAGGTAAAAAAGAACAAATGACACTGCTAGGAGAGTTCCTTCGCAATAGCCGTTGGGCTAGCCTCCAGTACAGATGTATTGAAATGTGTCCTCTTACTTCTTCGTTACACCACACTTCTTCAGCATCTTCACGCTATAGCTAGGCTCCACCCACTTTACAAAAAGAAAAAAATATCCACTTGCAAACCGCTGAGAGGATCCCAATCCTTAGGTTATACAAAGATACGAATGCAAGGCAGTGGATGAAAAAAGTTTAAAAAATTACTTTTATTTACAAATTTGTTTCACCAGAGCTTCACAGGTTGCCACTGGAGTCCTCTTCCACTCCTCCATGACAACATCACAGAGCTGATGGATGTTAGAGACCTTGCACTCCCCCACCTTCCATTTGAGGATGCCCCACAGATGCTCAATAGGGTTTAGGTCTGGAGACATGCTTGGCCAGTCCATCACCTTTACCCTCAGCTTCTTTAGCAAGGCAGTGGTCGTCTTGGAGGTGTGTTTGGGGTTGACATCATGTTGGAATACTGCCCTGCGGTCCAGTTTCTGAAGGGAGGAGATCATGCTCTGCTTCAGTATGTCACAGTACATGTTGGCATTCATGGTTCCCTCAATGAACTGTAGCTTCCCAGTGCCGGCAGCACTCATGTAGGCCAAGACCATGACACTCCCACCACTATGCTTGACTGTAGGCAAGACACACTTGTCTTTGTACTCCTTACCTGGTTACCGCCACACACGCTTGACACCATCTGAACCAAATAAGTTTATCTTGGTCTCATCGGACCACAGGACATGGTTCCAGTAATCCATGTCCTTAGTCCGATTTACTTCAGCAAACTGTTTGCAGGCTTTCTTTTGCATCATCGTATGCAGTGTGTGGTGTATGGTCTTAGCACAGACAGGCTAACCCCCCACCCCTTCAATGTCTGCAACAATGCTGGCAGCACTCATACGTCTATTTCCCAAAGACAACTTCTGGATATGACGCTGAGCACGTGCACTCAACTTCTTTGGCGAGGCCTGTTCTGAGTGGAACCTGTCCTGTGAAACCGCTGTATGGTCTTGCCCACCGTGTTGCAGCTCTGTTTCAGGGTCTTGGCAATCTTCTTATAGCCTAGACCAACTTTATGTATAGCAACAATTTTTTCAGATCCTCAGAGAGTTCATTGCCATGAGGTGCCATGTTGAACTTCCAGTGACCAGTATGAGAGAGTGTGAGAGCGATAACACCAAAGTTAACACACCTGCTCCCCATTCACACCTTAGACTTTGTAACACTAACGATTCACATGACACCGGAGGGGAGAAATGGCTAATTGGGCCCAATTTGGACATTTCCCCTTAGGGTTGTACTCACTTTTGTTGCCAACAGTTTAGACATTAATGGCTGTGTGTTGAGTTATTTTGAGGGGACAGCAAATTTACACTGTTATACAAGCTGTACACTCACTACTTTACATTGTAGCAAAGTGTCATTTCTTCAGTGTTGTCACATGAAAAGATATAATAAAATATTTACAAAAATGTGAGGGGTGTACTCACTTTTGTGAGATACTGTAAATTCCAGACCAACAAGTCTCAACAAGTTTGTTTGTAATTATATTTAAAAAAAAATTATTTTACAATTTCTATGTAGTAAAATTACAATTGTTTAACCATTTTCTCCAGCCCTGTTCCTTACATATATTTATTTCTAAGACCACTAAGAGCATTATAACTACTTTATTGCAAGATCCATTTAGGGAAAGGCAGTACTTGTTCCAAGCTCACTGTCTAGAAGTACCCTGCACATGTGCAACAAGGTTCTGTCTGTCCTTTAGAAAGACCCTGATTACTCTTTTTTTTTTTTAATTTATCTTTATTGAGAATAGCCACATAACAAAAAAACAAAAAAAGAAAAAAGGCATCCATAGCAAACACAATCGTATGTTATACATCTTCAACAATCTCATAAACACAGAAAAAATTCAATTCAATAATATAATAAAACACAGATCTTCAGGCAACTATTAATCCAGCGCCTTAGAAATTGCAATTAGGTGGCTAATTTTTTTACTTTTTATTCTACAATAACCAAAAAAAAAAAAAAAAGAGAAAAAAAAAGAAAGGAAGGAGAAGAAGAGAAAAAAAAAAAAAAAAAAAAAAAAGGGGGGGGAAAGCCCCTCCACCCCCTCTCCCCCCGAGCTCCGCGGAAGCACCCAGAACCAGTAGGGGGCTCCCGGACAAAAACTATCCTACCGAGTTACTATTTCTGATCCAAGTATCAGGGAAAACCCCGAGTACCACCATTTCAGCAAAGCTTATCGAAGCCAAGAAGGGTCTCAGAATCTGTCTCTGCAAATCACCCGACAATGTCTTAATGACTAAAGATATAATAAAATATTTACAAAAATGTGAGGGGTGTACTCACTTTTGTGAGATACTGTAAATTCCAGACCAACAAGTCTCAACAAGTTTGTTTGTAATTATATTTAAAAAAAAATTATTTTACAATTTCTATGTAGTAAAATTACAATTGTTTAACCATTTTCTCCAGCCCTGTTCCTTACATATATTTATTTCTAAGACCACTAAGAGCATTATAACTACTTTATTGCAAGATCCATTTAGGGAAAGGCAGTACTTGTTCCAAGCTCACTGTCTAGAAGTACCCTGCACATGTGCAACAAGGTTCTGTCTGTCCTTTAGAAAGACCCTGATTACTCTAAGCAAAACAAGGAATGGGGGTCACAACTACCATAGTATTGTTCTTTTGTTCATGTGTCTTCAGCTCTCTTCAACGCCTTTCTCCTATTTTAACCCCTTACTACCGTCAGTTGGTCAAGCTGCACATCTTGATACTGGACACCACCATATTGGAGCTTATATATTCTTGCACTCTTTAACAGAAGTGGTGAGTATTAATAGATCAGTGATGGAGTTGTTTTTTTGTCAGCTGTATTATGCACTTCAGGTAACTCTATATGATACTGATTGGAAGCTTTACATTGCTCATATTATTCATGTAGCCTTTTTATATATGTTTATATGTTATGCCACATCACTGATCTGTAAATATTCACTTCTTCTGTAACAGGGTGCAAGAATAAGTGAGCTCCAAGATGGCAGCACCTAGTAAAAGGGGCAGAGCTTCATCAACTACCACCTGTAAAGGTTTAAAATAAGGGAATGCTTTGAAGCGAGCTACAAAAGGAGTAAAAAACAATAGCATGATGAGTAGTGACCATTCTGTTTTAGTTGTGGCCAGCAGTTTAACGTCCCTTTAATATAATAAAAAAATACCAAATTATAAAAATGGCCCTAATACGCATAAAGCATTACATAAAGCTTATTACTTCAATGTCACTTTAAGGTTTTACAGATTCAAAATACAGTACAAAATGAAAATGAACAAAAGTGCATCAAGTTCAATTCCGTGCCTTACAATGAAACTTTTATATTTTGTATTTTTCTCAAAGAGACAATAATAAATTCCTTCAGACAAAAAAAGCAGATGTATTTCTTCTTGGGTTTCAGTTTGGTTTTGTTGCCTTTCAGGAGGGTTCATTCATATTTTAGTGCACTGCTGCCCAAAGAAAAGTCTTGTTCTCGGAAATGTGCAGACTTGTGACAAATGCGCTAAAAACCGTTAAACCCCTTAGGCATAAAACACTAACTACTGCAGAATCTACCCGTTAAATGTCAGTGCTCGAAATAAGTTGGCAAAATTACTGTTCACATAGAGTGTAAAATTGTGGTTAGGTTGATATAAGTTTAAAAGATGTCACTTTGTAAGCAGTCATAACGAAGCAGACTACAGATCTGAAATTATACAGTTTAACTACACTTAAATCTGACACTTTACAAGTGACTGTGGAGGCACAAACATATCTTGCTATTTATTGTAAGGAACATGGGCTACATTTAGTGATGTCCAAAAGGATGCAGAGAGGTCTCCTTTTTAGGCTAGCTCATGTTCAAAATTCATTGAGGCTCTCTAAACCAGTCTTTTCCAGTGGGCGTTACTGCTATTAATATATATATATATATATATATATATATATATATATATATATATATATATAGTTATGTTAAGGGCCCTCATACATATTATCTTGCACAGAAACTGAGAACTACTAGCAACAAGGCTAAATATTAATTAGAACTGCAACACTAAATTTTTTTTTTGCGAAATTGGGTTCTGTTAATGGGTGTAATAGTTAGATATTCACATATCTGTTTTGCTATGGTAGTCTTCCTGGATAGAATGACATTTTTCAGCAATCTCGCAGAAGCCAAAGAGGAGCTGAGTATGGGCATTCTGGAGTGTTCTTACAGTGATGGCTTCTGAAACGCTAGTATTTACCATTAGAACAAATAAAGGGGACTATCATTCATGAAGTGTAAAATACTTCGTGCTGAACGCTTCTTTATTTGTTCCAATGGTAAATCCTAGCGTTTCAGAAACGCTAGGATTTACCATCACTTTAAGACAGCGCCATGATTTTTCACAAATAGGGCACGATTGTTCTTGTGGTCATGTCTCACTATTTACAAGTGGATGAGATTGTCCTGGTTTTGTTTTTATTTTCCTTCTCTTGATATGTTTTCATTTTCATTTGTTTGATGTTTAAGGTTTTGATTGGATTTTGTGATGCTGGACTCCTTTAATGCAACAAGAAAACAGTTGTGAGATTTCATTGGAGCGGAAGTGGGCACTTGCTGATCTGATGAGGGGTGTGTACAAATCTTTATGAATTCCATATGTTTTTAAGCAGAAGCTGCAGCAGATTTTTGCAGTGAGATATTAGCTGTATAAGCAACTATTATTGAATCTAGGTTAATAAAATAGAACATTCAATCCTAAGTTGAGCCTTCAGAACAAAAAACTCATATTGCATATTCTATTTTGGAGATGCATTAGCAAATAGCACTGCTGTGAGCCACCATCATTACTCGTGGCACCTGCTCTAATTAGACTCTGGCATTATGAGAACTATCTGCCAATGATCTGAATGAATTGGTCCTTGTAGTCTTGAGATATAAATGAGACTCCGTAGGGTTTATATTAAGTACACAATATTACTGAGTGTATAAATAAAAAAAGCAGGGAAGAGTTTTCCTTATGCTTCCCTGATGTGTGATATTAAAATTCTCATTTATCAAAAGGGTTTCTTTAGTGCCTTTGTAAGGATAACAATGAATCAATACAATGTGCCAGAAATCATAATAATATTGGTGTGTGATATTTCTAAGATTATAAGACAAACAGAGAAGTCCTGAGGAAGGCGCCACAAGCGGCAGCTTGATTTGTAAGCTTAATGAGCATTCATACAGTAACCAGTGTTAAAGAGGCCACGTTTCATTAGCAAGATTTAGCGAAATAAAGAACACCACAGCTTAAAGTGATGGTAAATATAGGCAGTGTACAATTAAAAATCTGTAAAAAAAACGTTTCTTTTTAGTGCATTCTTCATTCATCAAATCTTACTGTTTTGTAAAAAATATATTTTATTAGATCCTTTCCTCAGCGTCCGCCGGAAGCCCCTCATTGCTTGCTATAGGGCACTTCTAGACAATAAAAAATGGCCCATATCAGAGTGGCTCACTAACCTCAAGAAAAGCAAATAGAGAGGATGGAGGAAGCACTGTGTTACAGTAAAGATAAAAGTTATAATTAATAAAAAATATGGTAAAGATTTAAAAAATAAATAAGTAGTTTCAGTATTTTGCACCCATAGATTTTCTAAAAACAAAATGTATGCTTACCTGATAAACGTCCTCAATTACTGTTGGGAATATCACTGCTGGCCAGCAGGAGGAGGCAAAGAGCACCTACAGCAAAGCTGTTAAGTATCCCTCTCCTTCCCACAATCCCCAGTCATTCGACCGAAAGAAAATGGAGAAAAGGAGAAACACTAGATGTAGAGGTGCCTGAGGTTTAGTAAAAAAAACAGAATTTATGCTTACCTGATAAATTACTTTCTCCAACGGTGTGTCCGGTCCACGGCGTCATCCTTACTTGTGGGATATCTCTTCCCCAACAGGAAATGGCAAAGAGTCCCAGCAAAGCTGGCCATATAGTCCCTCCTAGGCTCCGCCCACCCCAGTCATTCGACCGACGGACAGGAGGAAATATATATAGGAGAAACCATATGGTACCGTGGTGACTGTAGTTAGAGAAAATAATTCATCAGACCTGATTAAAAAACCAGGGCGGGCCGTGGACCGGACACACCGGCTGGAGAAAGTAATTTATCAGGTAAGCATAAATTCTGTTTTCTCCAACATTGGTGTGTCCGGTCCACGGCGTCATCCTTACTTGTGGGAACCAATACCAAAGCTTTAGGACACGGATGAAGGGAGGGAGCAAATCAGGTTACCTAAACGGAAGGCACCACAGCTTGCAAAACCTTTCTCCCAAAAATAGCCTCCGAAGAAGCAAAAGTATCAAATTTGTAAAATTTGGCAAAAGTGTGCAGTGAAGACCAAGTCGCTGCCTTACATATCTGGTCAACAGAAGCCTCGTTCTTGAAGGCCCATGTGGAAGCCACAGCCCTAGTGGAGTGAGCTGTGATTCTTTCAGGAGGCTGCCGTCCGGCAGTCTCATAAGCCAATCGGATGATGCTTTTAAGCCAAAAGGAAAGAGAGGTAGAAGTCGCTTTTTGACCTCTCCTTTTACCAGAATAAACAACAAACAAGGAAGATGTTTGTCTGAAATCTTTTGTAGCCTCTAAATAGAATTTTAGAGCACGGACTACGTCCAAATTGTGTAACAAACGTTCCTTCTTTGAAACTGGATTCGGACATAAAGAAGGTACAACTATCTCCTGGTTAATATTTTTGTTAGAAACAACCTTAGGAAGAAAACCAGGCTTAGTACGCAAAACCACCTTATCTGCATGGAACACCAGATAGGGCGGAGAACACTGCAGAGCAGATAACTCTGAAACTCTTTTAGCAGAAGAAATTGCAACCAAAAACAAAACTTTCCAAGATAGTAACTTAATATCTATGGAATGTAAAGGTTCAAACGGAACCCCTTGAAGAACTGAAAGAACTAGATTTAGACTCCAGGGAGGAGTCAAAGGTCTGTAAACAGGCTTGATCCTAACCAGAGCCTGAACAAATGCTTGAACATCTGGCACAGCTGCCAGTCTTTTGTGTAGTAAGACAGATAAAGCAGAGATCTGTCCCTTTAGAGAACTTGCAGATAATCCTTTCTCCAAACCTTCTTGTAGAAAGGAGAGAATCTTAGGAATTTTTATCTTATTCCATGGGAATCCTTTGGATTCACACCAACAGATATATCTTTTCCATATTTTATGGTAAATCTTTCTAGTTACCGGTTTTCTGGCCTGAACCAGAGTATCTATCACAGAATCTGAAAACCCATGCTTCGATAGAATCAAGCGTTCAATCTCCAAGTCGTCAGCTGGAGGGAGACCAGATTTGGATGTTCAAATGGACCCTGAACAAGAAGGTCCTGTCTCAAACGTAGCTTCCATGGTGGAACCGATGACATATTCACCAGGTCTGCATACCAAGTCCTGCGTGGCCACGCAGGAGCTATCAAGATCACCGAGGCCCTCTCCTGATTGAACCTGGCTACCAGTCTGGGAATGAGAGGAAACGGTGGAAATACATAAGCTAGGTTGAAGGTCCAAGGTGCTACTAGTGCATCTACTAGAGTCGCCTTGGGATCCCTGGATCTGGACCCGTAGCAAGGAACCTTGAAGTTCTGACGAGACGCCATCAGATCCATGTCTGGAATGCCCCATATTTGAGTTATTTGGGCAAAGATCTCCGGATGGAGTTCCCACTCCCCCGGATGGAATGTCTGACGACTCAGAAAATCCGCCTCCCAGTTTTCCACACCTGGGATGTGGATCGCAGACAGGTGGCAGGAGTGATCCTCCGCCCATTGAATTATTTTGGTCACTTCTTTCATCGCCAGGGAACTCCTTGTTCCCCCCTGATGATTGATATACGCAACGGTCGTCATGTTGTCTGATTGGAACCTTATGAATCTGGCCTTTGCTAGTTGAGGCCAAGCCCTGAGAGCATTGAATATCGCTCTCAGTTCCAGAATGTTTATCGGGAGAAGAGACTCTTCCCGAGACCATAGACCCTGAGCTTTCAGGGATTCCCAGACCGCGCCCCAGCCCACTAGACTGGCGTCGGTAGTGACAATGACCCACTCTGGTCTGCGGAAGCTCATTCCCTGGGAAAGATGGTCCAGGGTCAACCACCAACGGAGTGAATCTCTGGTCTTCTGATCTACTTGAATCATTGGAGACAAGTCTGTATAGTCCCCATTCCACTGTTTGAGCATGCACAGTTGTAATGGTCTTAGATGAATTTGTGCAAAAGGAACTATGTCCATTGCTGCAACCATCAACCCTACTACTTCCATGCACTGCGCTATGGAAGGACAAGGAACAGAATGAAGAACTTGACAAGAGCTTAGAAGTTTTGACTTTCTGACCTCTGTCAGAAAAATCCTCATTTCTAAGGAATCTATTATTGTTCCCAAGAAGGGAACTCTTGTCGACGGAGACAGAGAACTTTTTTCTATGTTCACCTTCCATCCGTGTGATCTGAGAAAGGCCAGAACGATGTCTGTATGAGCCTTTGCTTTTGACAGGGACGACGCATGTATTAGAATGTCGTCCAAGTAAGGTACTACTGCAATGCCCCTCGGTCTTAGAACCGCTAGAAGGGATCCTAGTACCTTTGTGAAAATCCTTGGAGCAGTGGCTAACCCGAATGGGAGGGCCACAAACTGGTAATGCTTGTCCAGAAAAGCGAACCTTAGGAACTGATGATGTTCTTTGTGGATAGGAATATGTAGGTACGCATCCTTTAGATCCACGGTAGTCATAAATTCACTTTCCTGGATAGTGGGTAGAATCGTTCGAATGGTTTCCATCTTGAACGATGGTACCCTGAGAAATTTGTTTAGGATCTTCAAATCCAAAATTGGTCTGAAAGTTCCCTCTTTTTTGGGAACTACGTACAGATTGGAATAAAATCCCATTCCTTGTTCCTTTATTGGAACTGGGTGTATCACTCCCATCTTTAACAGGTCTTCTACACAATGTAAGAACGCCTGTTTCTTTATTTGGTTTGAGGATAAGTGAGACATGTGGAACCTTCCCCTTGGGGGTAGTTCCCTGAATTCCAGGAGATAACCCTGAGAAACTATTTCTAGTGCCCAGGGATCCTGAACATCTCTTGCCCAAGCCTGAGCAAAGAGAGAGAGTCTGCCCCCCACTAGATCCGGTCCCGGATCGGGGGCTACTCCTTCATGCTGTTTTGTTAGCAGCGGCAGGCTTCTTGGCCTGCTTACCCTTGTTCCAGCCTTGCATCGGTTTCCAGGCTGGTTTGGATTGTGAGGCATTACCCTCTTGCTTAGAGGATGCAGAATTAGAGGCCGGTCCGTTCCTGAAATTGCGAAAGGAACGAAAATTAGACTTATTTTTGGCCTTGAAAGGCCTATCTTGTGGAAGGGCGTGGCCCTTTCCCCCAGTGATGTCTGAAATAATCTCTTTCAATTCTGGTCCAAATAGAGTTTTACCTTTGAAAGGGATGTTAAGCAATTTTGTCTTGGATGACACATCCGCTGACCAAGACTTTAGCCAAAGCGCTCTGCGCGCCACGATTACAAACCCTGAATTTTTCGCCGCTAATCTAGCTAATTGCAAAGCGGCATCTAAAATAAAAGAGTTAGCCAACTTAAGTGCGTGAACTCTGTCCATAACCTCCTCATATGGAGTCTCTCTACTAAGCGAGTTTTCTAGTTCCTCGAACCAGAACCACGCTGCTGTAGTGACAGGAACAATGCACGAAATGGGTTGTAGAAGGTAACCTTGCTGTACAAAGATCTTTTTAAGCAAACCCTCCAATTTTTTATCCATAGGATCTTTGAAAGCACAACTATCTTCGATAGGAATAGTAGTGCGTTTGTTTAGAGTAGAAACTGCCCCCTCGACCTTAGGGACTGTCTGCCATAAGTCCTTTCTGGGGTCGACCATAGGAAATAATTTCTTAAATATAGGGGGGGGAACAAAAGGTATGCCGGGCTTTTCCCACTCCTTATTTACTATGTCCGCCACCCGCTTGGGTATAGGAAAAGCGTCGGGGTGCACCGGAACCTCTAGGAACTTGTCCATCTTGCATAATTTCTCTGGAATGACCAAGTTGTCACAATCATCCAGAGTAGATAACACCTCCTTAAGCAGTGCGCGGAGATGTTCTAATTTAAATTTAAATGTCACAACATCAGGTTCAGCTTGTTGAGAAATTTTTCCTGAATCTGAAATTTCTCCATCTGACAAAACCTCCCTCATGGCCCCTTCAGATTGGTGTGAGGGTATGACAGAACAATTATCATCAGCGCCCTCCTGCTCTTCAGTGTTTAAAACAGAGCAATCGCGCTTTCTCTGATAAGTAGGCATTTTGGATAAAATATTTGCTATGGAGTTATCCATTACAGCCGTTAATTGTTGCATGGTAATAAGCATTGGCGCATTAGATGTACTAGGGGCCTCCTGTGTGGGCAAAACTGGTGTAGACACAGTAGGAGATGATGTAGTATCATGTTTACTCCCCTCATCTGAGGAATCATCTTGGGCAATTTCATTATCTGTGGCAGTACTGTCCTTACTTTGTTTGGACGCTATGGCACAATTATCACATAAATTTAAATGGGGAGACACATTGGCTTTCATACATATAGAACATAGCTTATCCGAAGGCACAGACATGTTAAACAGGCTTAAACTTGTCAACAAAGCACAAAAAACGTTTTAAAACAAAACCGTTACTGTCTCTTTAAATTTTAAACAGTGCACACTTTATTACTGAATATGTGAAAAAGTATGAAGGAATTGTTCAAAATTTACCAAAATTTCACCACAGTGTCTTAAAGCATTAAGAGTATTGCACACCAAATTTCAGAGCTTTAACCCTTAAAATAACGGAACCGGAGCCGTTTACAAATTTAACCCCTATACAGTCCCAGCTATAGCCTTTGCTGAGACCCAACCAAGCCCAGAGGGGAATACAATACCAATTGACGCCTTCTAGAAGCTTTTCCAGCAAATATCAGATCCTCACACATGCATCTGCATGCCCTGCTCTCAAAAAACAACTGCGCAGTAATGGCGCGAAAATGAGGCTCAGTCTACAACTAGGAAGGCCCCCTGACTGTAAAAGGTGTCTAACATAGTGCCTGCCGTTTAATAAACGTTCCCCAAGTTTATAAATGCGAATTGTCAGCATAAATATGAATAAAATGCCCAAATAAAGCAATCGATTTAGCCCATAAAAATGTCTACCAGTTTTTTAGCCCATATTAAGCCCTTTATTCTGTTTGTTTGACCAAGAAAATGGCTTACCGGTCCCCATGAGGGGAAATGACAGCCTTCCAGCATTACATGGTCTTGTTAGAAATATGGCTAGTCATACCTTAAGCAGAAAAGTCTGCTAACTGTTTCCCCCAACTGAAGTTACTTCATCTCAACAGTCCTATGTGGAAACAGCAATCGATTTTAGTTACTGTCTGCTAAAATCATCTTCCTCTCACAAACAGAAATCTTCATCCTTTTCTGTTTCAGAGTAAATAGTACATACCAGCACTATTTTAAAATAACAAACACTTGATAGAAGAATAAAAACTACATTTAAACACCAAAAAACTCTTAACCATCTCCGTGGAGATGTTGCCTGTGCAACGGCAAAGAGAATGACTGGGATGGGCGGAGCCTAGGAGGGACTATATGGCCAGCTTTGCTGGGACTCTTTGCCATTTCCTGTTGGGGAAGAGATATCCCACAAGTAAGGATGACGCCGTGGACCGGACACACCAATGTTGGAGAAAAAAAACTGTCTTTGAAATACAGGGTGGGGCCGTGGACTCACCATATCCGGAAAGAAAGAAATTTATCAGATAAGCATACATTTTTGTTTTCTTTCCCAAGATATGGTGAGTCCACGGCATCCTCAATTACTGTTAGGAACCAATACCCAAGCTAAAGGATACGGAGGACTAGGGAGGGCCAATACAGGGAGACCTAAACAGAGGGCACCACTGCTTGCAGAACATTTCTCCCAAAAGAAGTCTCAGCCGAGGCAAACGTATCAAACTTATAAAATTTGGAAAAAGTATGCAATGATGACCAAGTAGCAGCCTTGCAAATCTGCTCAACAGAAGCTTCATTCTTGAAAGCCCAAGAAGAAGAAACAGCCTTGTAGAATGAGCTGTGATTCTCTCAGGAGGCTGCTGTCCAGCAGTCTCATATGCCAAACGAATAATACTTCTCAACCAGAGAGAAAGAGAAGTAGTAGTAGCCTTGTAACCCTTATGTTTTCCAGAAAAACAATCAAACAATGCAGAAGACTGATGAAAATCCTTGGTTGCCTGCAAATAAAATTTTAGAGCACGCACAACATCCAGGTTGTGTAATAGACGCTCTTTATGAGAAAAAGGATTAGGACACAGAGAAGTAACAACAATCTCTTGATTAATATTTTTGTCCGACACAACCATCGGAAGAAGACGAAGGACTGCCTTATCTGCATGAAATATAAGTTAAGGCGAATCGCACTGCAGAGCTGAAAGTTCAGAAACTCTCCGAGCAAAAGAGATAGCTGTAAGAAACAAAACCTTCTAAGATAACAACTTAATATCTATGGAATGCATTGGCTCAAATGGAGCCTGTTGCAAAACTTTAAGAACAAGATTAAGGCTCCATGGAAGAGCAACAGATTTAAACACAGGCCAAATTCTGATCAAGGCCTGACAAAAGGATTGCACATCTGGCACATCCGCCAGACACTTGTGCAGCAAAACAGGTCCTTCAAAGTACTGACAGATAAAACTTTCTCCAGACCCTCCTGGAGAAAAGATCAAATTCTTGGAATCCTGATCCTACTCCGAATAGCCCTTGGATTCAAACCAATAAAGATATTTACGCCATATCTTATGGTAAATCTTTCTAGTAACAGGCTTACGAGCCTGAATCATGGTCTTAATGACCGACTCAGAAAATCCACGCTTAGATAAAATTAAGCGTTCAATCTCCAGGCAGTCAGCTTCAGAGAAATGAGGTTTGGATGAATAAATGGACCCTGAAGTAGAAGGTCCTTCCACAGAGGAAATCTCCATGGTGGTAGAGATGACATTTCCACCAGGTCTGCATACTAGTTCCTGCAAGGCTACGCAGGAGCTATTAGAATCACTGACGCCCTCTCCTGCTTGAAACGAGCAATGACTTGCGGAAGGAGAGCAAACGGAGGAAAAAGGTATGCCAACCTGAAGCTCCACGGAACTGTCAGAGCATCTATCAGGAAGGCCTGCGGATCCCTTGACCTCGAACCGTACTTTGGGAGCTTGGCATTTTGACGAGACGCCATCAAATCCAATTCCGGTACCTCCATTTGATGGTTAACCTGTAAAACACCTCAGGATGGAGTTCCCACTCCCCGGGATGAAAAGTCTGTCTGCTTCCCAGTTGTCCACTCCTGGAATGTGGATGGCAGAAAGACAGCAATGGTGAGCTTCCGCCCATTGAATAACTTGATCTACCTCCTTCATGGCTAAGGAACTCTGAGTTCCCCCCTGGTGGTTGATGTAAGCCACTGAGGTTATGTTGTCTGACTGGAACCTGATAAATTGGGCTAAGGCCAGTTGAGGCCAAGCCATCAAGGCATTGAAAATCGCTCTCAACACCAAAATGTTTACGGAGAGAGCAGATTCCTCATGAGACCGAAGTCCTTGCGCTTTCAATGAGCCCCAGACTGCTCCCTAGACCACCAGGCTGGCGTCCGTGGTCACAATCACCCATGAGGGTCTCCGAAAGCATGTCCCCTGAGACAGATGTTCTTGAGACAGCCACTACGGAAGAGAGCTCTTGTCTTCTGAGACAGATCTGCATAATCCCCATTCCATTGATTAAACATGCATAACTGCAGAGCCTTCAGATGGAAATGGGCAAAAGGAACTATGTCTATGGAAGCCACCATCAGACCAATTACCTCCATACATTGGGCCACTGATGGCTGTAACGCAGACTGTAGAGATAGGCAAGAAGAAATAATCTTTGCTTTTCTTACATCCATCAGGAATATTATATCTTCATTGGAAGGGAATCTATAATTGTTTCTAGAAAGACCACCCTTGTGGCCGGAACAAGGGAGCTCTTTCCCAAATTCACCTTCCATCTGTGAACGTGAAGAAAAGACAACAAGATCTCTGTGTGAGATTTTGTAAGTTTAAAAGATGGCGCCTGTACCAGAATGTCGTCCAGATAAGGCGACAAAGCAATTCCCCAAGATCGTATAACTGCCAAAATTGACCCCAGAACATTTGAGAAAATTCTGGGAGCTGCGGCAAGGCCAAAAGGAAGAGCAACAAACTGAAAGTGTCTGTCCAGAAATGCAAACCTTAGAAATTTGTGATGATCCCTGTGAATGGGAACATGGAGGTACAAAATCCTTTGGGTCTATGGTCGTCATTAACTGACCCTTCTGCACTAAAGAAAGAATGGAACAAATAGTCTCCAGTTTGAAGGACGGCACTCTGAGAAACTTGTTTAGACGCTTCAGATCTAGAATAGGCCTGAAAGTTCCCTCTCTTTTGGGAACCACAAACAGATTGGAATAGAACCCTAGACCCTGTTCTTGTACTGGAACTGGAACTATCACCCCCATAAGGTAAAGGTCCTGTATGCATTTCAAGAACGCCTTTCTTTTTTTTTTTTTTTTTTTTTTTTTCAACTTCTTTTTTTATTAAGAATCCATAGAGAAAACAACAAACACATACAATTATAGAACAGTACAGATATTCATAGCAATAGTACATCAATTATGACTTTTTGATAATGAATTATTAGTTTTGCAGTATGGACTCTTTTCTTAATAATTTTAACCTTGAACAATGATAATTGCAGCATCTTGATTCTCCGTGTCCCCGCCCCCTTCATGAGATTATGTATACGTAGAGTTTATTCTGGATTCCAGTCTAGAGCAAACTATGTAAGTTCTTAAGCTTATTATGTTTGGAGGGATAGTTTAGCTTTCTCTCGTTCAATATATTTTATCTTATCTAGGCTCAACTACCCGACATTGTGAAGGTGCTATTTCTTAAATATTGATCCCATGTTGCCTGTGATTCAATAAACGGGTCTCTATTTTCTGATTTATACGTGCTATAAGAACGCCTTTCTTTTTATTTGGTCTGCAGATAATCTTGAGAGGTGAAACCTGCCTCTGGGAGGAATGGTCTTGATTTATAATTTGTAACCCTGGGATACTATGTCCACGGCCCACCCTCAGAGGCTACCAAAGTATCTTCCTCTTCAGACTTATGAGAACGAGCAACTTGGTTAACCTGCACTGGATCAGAAACCTTACTATCTGATTCTCTCATTTTCTTCTTGCGTCTCACCTGAAGCAGGGGAATGGCAGCTAACACCTCAGATACCGCCGAGGATACCTTGGCCGCAATTTCTGCATGCAAATATACTCCTCCAGGAGATTGTGAGGAACCGCAGGGCACTGAATGTGTTAAGGCTTGGGACGCTTGAGGAGAAAGCTGCAGCATTGTCTGAGCAGCATCAACCTGAGAGAGTGGTGGCTAAGTAACAAAAAGTCTATCTTTGTACATTAAAGTTCTCTCAATAAAATCAGAACAAAATGGCAATGGGGGTTCCACTTGCTTATCTAAACAAAGCTTGCATTCAGCAGGAGTCACAGACTCTTGATCCATCTTGCAATTACAGACGAAACCAAATAAAAAGTTTTTCTTTTAATACTGTCCCTTTAAGAGCATTCGTTCCAAAAAAACGACAGCTAAAACAGGGTTCAATATAACCTTAAATTTGCCCAAAAATTTTAGAGCTAAATAATGCCTGACAATTAAATGAGGCTTAAGAAATTTCTTTATTTAAACAAAGGCTACGCTACACCTCAGCATGTCACTGAGGTGCCTAACTGCCCCCTCTGCACTCCAGATTCATATCTGCTGAAAAACCGGAGCCTGCAGTGAATTTCCAACAGCTCCGTTACTGACTAGAGAAGCATGTTGCAACACGTCCACTATCAGCTACGCTGCTATAATAAAAAGCGCGCGCTTAGTTGGAAATTTTACCTCCTCAGAGAAGGACCCGCCTCCCTTAGTATTACAGAGGCGGTACCGGTGGCCATAATAAAATCTTTTTAAGATAATACCGCTCTGTGACATGTCTCAGGAGTTAGTCTCCTAAACGGAGACATGTCCAGACCCATCCGTTACAACATTGGATCTTTCCTACTGAGCCACTAAAGTGAAACACTCTCCAAGCCCCAGTGCCTGCCCCCTGCCCAAATAATCCTGTTAGGTAATGCAGGAATTTAAGTCCCAAATAAAGTGCAGCTACCTGTTTTAGTGCCAAACTTCTGTTTCCTCTTCATAAAACAAACATAATGGCACTTACCTGCACCTCTGGCTGTCAGGCAGGAGGACAGCTCACCCAGTATGAGAGGAAGCCACTCCTCACAGAGACCTGTGAAAACAAGAAAGGACAGCGTAAACCTACTCTGGCTTTCTATGTAAGGGCAGCAACCTGTTAGGAAAACACAGTGAGGCCGCCCCACAAGTTCCTAACTGCTTGAAAGCTACCACAGCCCTACTGAAGAGACTAACGTGGAGTACAGCTACACCCAGTCTTGACAAGAAAGATCAGAGCAAACCTACTCTGGCTTTCAAGATAATCAAATCTTGTAGAGAAATCTTTAACAGACACCTAACTTCACCTCCTCCTTGCACTGAAGGCATAGAGAATGACTGGGGATTGTGGGAAGGGGATGGATACTTAACAGCTTTGCTGTAGGTGCTCTTTGCCTCCTGCTGGCCAAGAGTGATATTCCCAACGGTAATTGAGGACGCAGTGGACTCACCATATCTTAGAAAAGAAAACACTTTAAAAAATGGACAAGTTAACCATAACTTTAAATTTGCCCTAATAATATTGCTGAGATTTAATGGATCTTATCTGAGAGGGGCACAATATTCCAAAAAAGTCTGTCATCTATATGAAAAAACATTAATTAAATATGCTGATATTTTTTGCCTGAAAATTATTAAGTAAAATCTATTTAAATTTAAACTAATGTACAGGTATCAGTTGTGCCCTCCCTCCTAATGCTCATTTTGTGTCTTTGTAAGGATAACCATGAAGCAATAAAATGTGCCAGAAACCATAATAATGTTGTTGTGCGGCTCTTCAACGTTTTGAAGACAAATAGAGACGTCCTGCTGATTGCGCCACTAGCAGAAAGATTTGCAAAACTAGTGACCATTCATTCAGTAACATGCTCCCTTGATATTATGGGAATGTCCTCTTTTCATTAGTAAGTCCTGCAAAAATGTGCCCTTTTGTAAATAAAAGAACATTGCTTAAATTTGCTTGCAACAATCTTACCAAGGTTTCATGAATATTAGTTGAGTTAAAGGGACAACAATTTAAAAACAATTCTGTTATTATTTAAACATGTTGAATTATTTTTTACCTGAAACATATGAAATAAAAGCTGTTTATATTTAAAATAGAATAGTTGTAACAGTTGTGCACTAATGCTGATTGGCTTATATGCACTTCCTAAACTAATGAACACTGAATATTAGAAGGAAATAAATATGAACTAATATACATTAACAAGAAGCATTTATCAGCTTCTTAGTGGGAAGCGCCTATAAGTCAATGAGGATAAATTAGCGCTCCACTTAAAATCTAGCCCTTTGTATTTTTTTCAGGACATAATTACGAGCTTCTGGGGTATTATTGGCAGGGACATTTTAGGATTGTGATCACTGTAAAAACACACTGACAATACTGGTCGACGTTCAGAAATCGTTATCAACCAAAACAAAGTGCAAGATTGTGATTAATCCCAAAATTAGAATAATCAAGAGCTATCAGTTTTGCCTTCATGCTGAAAAGATTGCTGTTTAATATGAGAAATCCAGACACTGCAGAAAATAAGGAAGGTAAAACATATTTTCTATTCTTATTTTATTAAGAAATCACAGCCTTCCAGGAGGTAGTGCTATATAATTTGTCTGCTGAAAAAAATGTGTAATTAATTCACATTTCTAGCTCATATTGTCAGTAGGTGTTTGATTAATAAGGCAAACCATGTGTCTGCAGGCAATGTGAAGCCTATAAATCATTGATAAAGTTATACACTTGTGAAAAGAGTATATAATCTCATGCTATGTCCATCATATGTGTGTTACATAGTACACACGTCACTCACCACCTTGCAGAATCAAAGAGGCATATTACTTGGACATATTGCATAAGTATAATTAATTTTAATTAGGACTGATCAGCAGGGTCCCAGGGAAACATAACTATTCCCTTGTCCAAGAAATACCCTATTTGTGAGGATACAAAACATATTTTATGAATGTTATTGTAGGGCAATCTGGCAGCAAAGCTACAGAGAAAACTGTTCATCAGCCGACTGACAAAAGTATCAAAGGAGGAAAAACCTGTCAATGCCACCTGTTATTGGCTCAGCGAACATAACACACGTCAGATGAAATTAGAGAAACTACCAGGGTCTATACTGGTCAATTGCTCATGTATATTCTTTTAGATTTATGTGAAGATATCTCACAGGAATGTATTAGAGGTTTTTAAACTGTAAATGGTGTATGAGCAGAACACATTTGACATCCTAGCACACTTCAGAAAAAAAACTTTGTGCACTTCCCTTGACAGCTGTTCAAGAGTAGACTAGGGACAAAATACTAGTGCACTGCTGCTTCATCAACAAAGAATACCAAGCAAATGAAGCAAATTAGATTATAAAAGTTAAATGGAAAATTGTTTAAAATTGTATTCTCTGAATCATGAAAGGAAATGTTTGGGATTCATGTCCTTTTAAGAGACTTTTCAGTTTATTTCTTTTATGAAATGTATGGATTGCTTACAATGTTGGTAGTGCCAGTGAGTTTTTACAATGATAACAATCCCAAACGTCTTTTACTGTTAATAATAAAAGATCAAAATTGTTTATTGTTTTGTTAATAAAAAACCAGACCAAGGACTAGATTACAGTTGGAACGCGCAACGATACATTCGCTCACGTTCAACATAAATACGTCTCTACTGCGCACCTGTAAATCTAATCATATTACAAGTAGGAAGTATATGTGATTGCGCTGTCTTGATCTCGATTTGCAATTTGGTTAACACTACTTCTGAAAAGCTGGTTTTAACCATAGCGCAAACCTAAAAAGTGTCACAAAACACATCAAAAATACAATGTACAGTACAGTAAAAAGTAAAGCAAAGGTATACCCAGTAATCCCAAAAGTCCTAGACACAATGATGCTGCTAGCCAACGGGATGGAGGCTATTTGTTTCTTTCTTGACAATTTCACTGACTATTCAGATGAATTTAGTCAGGTGAAGTGGTCGGAAGATTCAAGTTGGCTTACCGTGGAGGTAGTTTGCTTATATTCTAGCATCCCACATATGAAAGGGATGGAGGCTATTTTTTTCTTCCTTGACAATTTCACTGACTATTCAAGTGAATTTAAATTCTATGCTATCAGGATTTTGTTTTTTTTTATAGACTCTTAATTTAGTCAAATTTGAGGGGGTTTACTATCTCCAAAGATTTGGCACAGCCATGGTAGCAAAGTTTGCTCCTTCTTTTGCCAATGTATTTCTAGGTTGGTGAGAGTTTTGCCATATCTTTGGAGATAGTAATCCCTTTAGGCATTACAAAAGATATATTGATGTTGTTTATCTGGACAGGTCCCCAAGACTGTGTGCAAGCTTTTATTGATTATCTTAACAACAATGAAATTGGCTTGAGATTCACCTTCGAACACAATATTAATAAGATCCATTATTTGAATGTTACCTTGGTGGGAATGGAGAATGGGGCCATTGGGTCCACGGTGTATCGCAAACCCATTTCAGGAAATTCATTGCTATTCGGGAACAGCTGTCACCCCAATCATGTGCCATTTGCAATTGCAAAGGGTGAGTTTACGAGACTCAAAAGGAACTGTTCGGATCCTTGTGATTATTTAATACAGTCCAAAGATCTAGAAGTATGTCTATTGGCCAGAAAATATCCCATAAAAGCAATTAAAAAAGCTAAATGGGTGGTAAGTACTAGATGCAGGGCGAGTCTTCTAAGGAAGAGCGACACTTTGAACAAAAAATTTGATGGTGTCACATTTGTGACAGGACACAGTGCCCAATATCCTTTGGTGTGCCAAATTGTATGCAAACATTTTCCTATATTATCAGCTGATAAAAAGCTAGTGGATACTGTCAGGAAGGGTCTGAGGTGCGCTTACAGGAAAAGCCAGACTTTGGGCTCAATTCTGGCTCCTACTCTTTTAAGATCACAACAAGACACCGGAGGTTCTTGGCTTAAGAATTTGGGTATGTAGAGATGCGGTCACTGGAAGTGTAAGCCTTGTGACTATGTGAAAATAGCTAAAAACTTTACCAGTACAGTCACTAATAAGAGTTTCAATATAATATAAAATGTACATTCAAATACGTGATTTACCTGATCGAATGTACCCAGTGTAGAATCCAGTACACTCACGTCGAGGGATATTAATACCAGAATTAGAGAACATCTGTCCTCCTTTAATGTCAAGAGATCTTTCACACCAATTGTTCAGCACCTTTTCATTTACCAATTTAAATAGTTTTACTTGGTGTGCAATAGAGAAGATATGGATATGGATATGGGGATATGGATAAGTTATTGGCTAAGCGTGAGGCCTTTAGGATTTTTACACTGGATACACGAATACCGTCAGGTTTGAATTCCAGGTATGACATTATAAACCACTGGGAGTAGTTCTTTTGGAACTAGGGAGATACCTCTTAGAGATACATATCTTGACATTAGTTGCTAGGTGTAGACTATGTAGGAATTCTTGGTTGAGCCCAAATATTGGAAGCTTTGAGATATAGGTATAGGCTTTATGAGTATTGTTTAAATGACTCAGAATGTCCTTATTTTGTGTTATCCCTATCTATGTTGTTTTCACGCTAGGGTAGTGTTTGACACATACTTTACATACTTTTTACATTTACTTTTAGTATTCCTAATTACTATTACTGACCAACATATATTCTAACAAGCCATTACTATCCGTTTTACTACATATGGGAATATAAGCAGTATCATATCCATTTTCTGCAGTGTCCACTTACAGATTCATAATAGTATGTAAGTTAGAATCAGGAGGTCAGTACTTAGTGCTTGTGATCCTACAAAGTAACACATTACCGTACTGAAACATATACATATGTAATACCTATTGGATATGTTGTTCTTAGTATTTCCTCTATATGATGAAAGTGCGTCATTTGCAACCATTTGTATGAGTTTGATGTAAAATATTCTTCTGTCTCAATACATATATGGTATAGTAGAAGGGCGAACATATATGAATCAGCTTGTTAGGATTTATTAGGATATCCCAAGAATGTGGTGTATGTATATTTGCAGTTATGATAGTATGTGTGCTTTGTTGTGTAATCAGAACTAACTTTGCCATAATGTAACTCCGCATTGTAGTGTTCTTTTTCTGGTGTTTAGGGTAGATAATTGTATCACTGACGTATTGAGGGCATGTAATAATGTGATAGGTCACTTACTCTGTAGGGCGTGTAATATTTTAACCAATCTTAACATGGTATGTGTTTTTTAAACAGCTATGGAAGGGTACACTATAGGCTATGATTACGGATTGTATCCCAAACGTGTAAGCCCATTAGTGCTACGCTCTGGAGTGTATGTGTGATCGAGGGTTGCTGTACTCACCTTTTTTATCCTGTTGGAATATAATAAAGCATTGGAGTTTTATACATGCAACAGACGTTTTTTTATTTTTACTCTTCAGTACAGAAACACTCATTAAAATTGTCTAATAAAATTATTTGATAATAATATAGCAGAGAGAAGTTTTAAAGGGGTCAAAGTTAGGAGATGTCAGATGTTACAAAAAACAACAACACTCTGAAAGTGCTATTACATAGGGATCCATTGCAACAACTTTATTAATATATTTATATATCTCTAAATATATATGTATACATATATATATATATTTATGTATTTATATGTGTATATATGTATATTCATACATATATAAGTGTCCTCCCCGGGACCTTTTTAGCATATGAACTACCCGGCTCAATTTACTAACGAACCAGCTGAAATTTTACCCAATATTAAACTAAAATTAGTAAGCGCTATCCAAGGTGCTGTACCAAAAATGGGCCAGCTCCTAAGCTTAATTTACTGATTTTTCAAATAAAGACAGCAAGAGAACGAAGAAAAATTGATACTAGGAGTAAATTAGAAAGTTGCTTAAAATTGAATGCTCTATCTAAATAAAAATGGGTTTAGTATCCCTTTAAAATGATGGTAAACGTTACTTGTTTTAAAATCCGGTCTGTAATTTAAGCAATATTTTACAGGGACTTTACCATCACTTCTAATGAAGATGCGCTGTAACTTTCTTTTTAATCTAGTCATTCTAATACCCCACACTCTGGCTGCTTACTTCAAAACTCTTTTTTTGTGAGCTAACATTTTGAACTGTTCTCTAATCAGCGCTCTAGCCCTATGGCACTATTTTGTAGCTATAGCGTCTCTTGAAAAAAAAGTTTATTTTCCCCACCTTCCCCTTCCAAACGATCGTTTAGTAAGACCCCCCTCTCCCCTTTCATAATGTATATTTTCTGTAGTGTAGCAGATCCCTCCCTCCATTAAAAACTTTTCTGCAGTGTAGTGGTCCCTCCCCCTCCAGTTTGCTCCCGCCCCCCTCCAGTGATGGACCGCCCACCACTGCCCTCCTGACCCACCCACTCTACTAACGGTTGGCATATATATATAATGTGTGTGTGTCTATGTGTATTCATATGTATTTTCTGCTTAAGATTTTATTAAATAATAATTTGCTCTCCATTCACTTAATTTCCTGCGTACTACTATAGAAGTTTATTTTGTGAGGGATGTAATGCACTCACCCTAACTGACATGCGAATGTAAGTGTGCACTAAACTATTTCTCAATAGATTGAGTGTAAGAATGGAATTGGTTTGGATAGCACATAATAGGGCTAACATTGTTGTGCTACATTTGTAAACTATACCTTATGTTGTACGTAGGTCTTCTGCAGTTCTGTATTTAGTTGCTGATATATGCTATGCATATATACAAACTTATTTCATGTCCATTTAGCTCTTGTCTCACTAGGAGATGTAAAAAAGTAAATTAATTGTAAATGTTTGGTAATTGAGAACGGGGGGCTACAAGAACACATTTATGTACCTAGTGCCCCTGGAATGTCCATGAGCTGCAATAATGGAATATATTGTAAAATATGCTGCATAGGGTTTCCATGATGCCTTAAAAAATAAGATTTCTAAGTGTAATGAATGTTACAAAGACCCCATAGCCCTCATGCAGTGCCAGCACAAATTGATACAGGTCATTCTGCTTGTGACATTAACAGCACACTAAATATCTGTAGTAGTGTTTATTTGTACAGATTGCATGCAGGTGTGATATCCATTTGAACATCACAATATAATGTGATTACCATAAATATACTTGTGACATTGACAGCACACTAAATATCTGTAGTAGTGTTTATTTGTACAGATTGCATGTAGGTGTGATATCCATTTGAACATCACAATATAATGTGATTAACATAAATATACTTGTGAAATATTTTCTTTTTGACTTTATGGGGTATATTTATCAAGATCCGTATGGAGCTCACCTTAAACAGAAGTCGACAGAAATCAACCCGATCGAATACGATCAGGTTGATTGACACCCCCTGCTAGCTAATCTGCAGGGGGCGGTATTGCACCAGCAGTTCACAAGAACTGCTAGTGCAATGATAAATGCCGAGAGCGTATACTGTCGGCATTTATCGATGTGCAGTGGACATGATAAGCTATATCGGATCATGTCCGCTCGCACCATCATAAATAGGCCCCTATGTGTGAATTAGTTTTACATAGCAATGTTGTGATTACTGTTTATGATATTTATGTATAAGTTTGTTTAAATTATGCAGACACCTAACAATGTCTGGTTCAAGCCTTAATTTATTTTACATTTTTTAACACTTTGTCCCCTCTATGTTAAATAGATGGATGACAGGTTTTTGCATCATCTTTACTCCTGAGGAATCGCTACTAATGAAGAGCTGCACACATATCAGAGGATGGAGGTTCCTAGGGTACTTGTTTTATATCTGAACAATTAGGAAATGTCTATTCTATCATTCCTGGGTTTGGAAAGATGCTCCATAAAACTGGTAACCTGAAAACTCACTAACTGTACCCTAAGGAATACAAAATATAAAATACTGCCCACACTTTCTAATAAATGTAATTTGCAGGAAAATGAAAACATAAACTAATTTACATCCATAACTACATTTATAGTAAACAGGATAATTACACAAATTGCTGTTTGCTTTAACTGCTTAAAGGACCAGTCAATACAGTAGATTTGCATAATCTATAAATGCATGATAAGAAGACAATGCAATAGCACTTAGTATGAACTTCAAATGAGTACTAGATTTTATTAAATAAATTGCAAAGTTATTTCTAATTCCACTTGCCCTGTACCATGTGACAGCCATCAGCCAATCACAAATGCATATACGTATATGCTGTAAATTCTTGCACATACTCAGTAGTAGTTGGTGACTCAAAAAGTCTAAATATAAAAAGACTGTGCACATTTTGTTAATGTAAGTAAATTTGAAAGTTGTTTAACAGTTCATGCTGTATCTGAATCATGAAGTTTAATTTTGACTTGAGTGTCCCTTTAAGGGCTAGATTACAAGTGGAGCGCTAATTTATCACGTGAAAATTTGCCCGTTTGTGGGGGGAAAATAAATAACCAGCCATTACAAGTAGCTGGTTATTGATACTGCAAGCTTGAGGTAGCAATTAGCGCTTATAAAATTAACCAGAGATCAGATCTCTGGTTAATTTTATAAATGTCCACCAAATGCCCCCAAAATACAGTGTGATTTACTTTATAAAAAAATAATGAATAATGAAAGAGGCAGAGAATGATTTTGGGCTAAATTACTAGTGGAGGGCTAAATTATTGCTCTACCGCAAACAGGCAAATTTGCCAGTTTGTGGGAGCGAGATCATTAACCAGCCATTACAAGTGGCTGGTTATTGATACTGCAAGCTTGAGGTAGCAATTAGCGCTTACAAAATTAACCATTTTATAAATGTCCACCAAATGCCCTCAAAATCAAGAGTAAAATACTTTATTAAAAAATAAACGGCTAAATTACGAGTTTTGCGTTATGAGCGGCACGGAGCTAACTAGCAAGTTATTGTCACCGATCACCTCCCTACAGCGCTGGTATAACAGGTTTACAAAAATCCGGAGTTAACAGGCAATATTGCAGCGTAAAGCAAAATTGAGCTCCATACCGCACTCCAATACCAGCGCTGCGGTGAGCTGGTTTTACGTGCTCGTGCACGATTTCCCCATAGCCATCAATTGGGAGAGCCGGCTGAAAAAAAGCCTAACACCTGCAATAAAGGAGTGTAAAGCTCCGTAACACAGCCCCATTGATTCCTATTGGGAAAGAAAAGTTATGTTTACACCCTAACATAAACCGCGTGTCTAAACAAACCTAATCTGCAGCCCCCAACATCGCCGCCACCTACATTACAGTTATTAACCCCTAATCTGCCGCCCCCGACATTGCCGACACCTTCAATACACTTATTAACCCCTAATCTGCCGCCCCTAACATCGCCGCCACTATACTAAAGGTATTAACCCCTAAACCTAACCCTAACACCCACTAACTTTAATGTAATTAAAATAAATCTATATAAAACCTACAATTAATACCTAAATTATTCCTATTTAAAACTAAATACTTACCTATAAAATAAACCCTAAGCTAGCTACAATATATCTAATAGTTATATTGTAGCTATCTTACGGCTAGATTCCGAGTTTTGCATTATGAGTAAAAAAGCAGCGTTATGGGTTATAGCACTGCTTTTTCACTACCGCTGCTATTACGAGCCTTGTAGTTACAGCTGTCGCGCACACTTTTTTGGCCGTACCGCAAATTAACTTACGCAATTTGCATAAAGTCTTTTTTCAATGGGACATCCATAGCGCCGATATTGCAAGCTTTTTCTGGAGGCCAAAAACTGAGCGGTACAGCCTATCCCGCAAGATTCATAAAGCATTCTAAAGTCAGTAGTTATGAGTTTTATGCTACAAAGCTGTAACATAAAACTCATAACTAAAGTGCTAAAACGTACACTAACACCCATAAACTACCTATTAACCCCTAAACCGAGGCCCTCCCGCATCGCAAACACTAAAATAAAATTATTAAGCACTAATCTGCCACTCCCGACATCGCCGCCAATATAATAAACATATTAACCCCAAAACTGCTGCACTCCCGCCTCGCAAACACTAGCTAAATATTAACCCCTAATCTGCTGTATCTAACATCGCTGCAACCTACATTACAGTTATTAACCCCTAATCTGCCGTCCCCAACTTTGCCGCCACTATACTAAAGTTATTAACCCCTAAACCTAAATCTAACCCTAACCCTAACACCCCCTAACTTAAATATAATTAAAATAAATCTAAATAAAAATTACTATCATTATCTAAATAATTCCTATTTAAAACTAAATACTTACCTATAAAATAAACCCTAAGTGAGCTACAATATAATTAATAGTGTATCTAACTTATGGTTTATTTTTATTTTACAGGCAAGTTTGTATTTATTTTAACCAGGTAGAATAGTTACTAAATAGTTATTAACTATTTACTAACTACCTAGCTAAAATAAATACAAATTTACCTGAAAAAAATCTAACCTGACACCTAACCTTTCACAACAATTAAATACATTACCTAAATTAAATACAATTAACTAAATTACAAAAAAAACACACTAAATTACACAAAATAAAAGAAATTATCAGATATTTAAACTAATTACACCTAATCTAATAGCCCTATCAAAATAAAAAAGCCCCCACAAATAAAAAAAAACCCTAGCCTACAATAAACTATCAATAGCCCTTAAAAATGCCTTTTGATGGGCATTGCCCCAAAGAAATCAGCTCTTTTACCTGTAAAAAAAAATACAAACAACCCCCCCAACAGTAAAACCCACCACCCACACAACCAAACCCCCTAAATAAAATCCTAACTAAAATAACCTAAGCTCCCTATTGCCCTGAAAAGGGCATTTAGATGGGCATTGCCCTTAAAAGGGCATTTAGCTCTTTTTCTATTGCCCAAACCCTAATCTAAAACTAAAACCCACACAATAAACCCTTAAAAAAAACACTAACCCACAAAGATCCTCTTACAGTTTTGAAGACCGGGCATCCATCCTCAACGAAGCCGGGAGAAGTCCTCGGCGAAGCGGCAAGAAGTCCTCAATGAAGCCGGGAGAAGTCTTCATCCAAGCCGTCAGAAGTGGTCCTCCAGACGGGCAGAAGTCTTCATCCAGACGGCATCTTCTATCTTCATCCATCCGGCGCGGAGCGATCCATATTCAAGACATCCGGCGCGGAGCATCCTCTTCAAGCGAAGTCTTCTTCCCGAATGAATGTTCCTTTAGGTGACGTCATCCAAGATAACGTCCCTTGAATCCTGATTGGCTGATAGAATTCTATCAGCCAATCGGAATTAAAGGTGAAAAAATCCTATTGGTTGATGCAATCAGCCAATAGGATTGAGCTTCAATCCTATTGGCTGATCCAATCAGCCAATAGGATTGAGCTTGTATTCTATTGGCTGTTCCAATCAGCCAATAGAATGCAAGCTCAATCCTATTGGCTGATTAGATCAGCCAATAGGATTGAAGCTCAATCCTATTGGCTGATTGCATCAGCCAATAGGATTTTTTCACCTTTAATTCCGATTGGCTGATAGAATTCTATCAGCCAATTGGAATTTAAGGGACGCCATCTTGGATGACTTCACTTAAAGGAACATTCATTCGGGAAGAAGACTTCGTTTGAAGAGGATGCTCTGCGTCGGATCTCTTGAAGATGGACCCGCTCCATGCCGGATGGATGAAGATAGAAGATGCCGTCTGCAGGACCACTTCTGCCGGCATGGATGAAGACTTCTCCCGGGTTCATTGAGGACTTCTTGCCACTTCGCTGAGGACTTCTCCCGGCTTCGTTGAGGATGGATGTCTGGTCTTCAAAACTGTAAGTGGATCTTCGGGGGTTAAGTGTTAGGTTTTTTAAGGGTTTATTGGGTGGGTTTTAGTTTTAGGTTAGGGTTTGGGCAGCAAAAGAGCTAAATGCCCTTTTAAGGGCAATGCCCATCCAAATGCCCTTTTCAGGGCAATGGGGAGCATAGGTTTTTTTAGTTAGGATTTTATTTGGGGGTTTTGTTGTGTGGGTGGTGGGTTTTACTGTTGGGGGGGTTGTTTATATATATTTTTTTTACAGGTAAAAGAGCTGATATCTTTGGGGCAATGCCCCGCAAACTGCCCTTTTAAGGGCTATTGGTAGTTTAGTTTAGGCTAGGGTTTTTTTTTTATTTTGGGGGGGCTTTTTTATTTTGATAGGGCTATTAGATTAGGTGTAATTAGTTTAAATATCTGATAATTTGTTTTTTATTTTGTGTAATTTAGTGTTTTGGTTTTTTTGTAATTTAGGTAATTGTATTTAATTTAATTAATTGAATTGTAGTGTAATGTTAGGTGTTAGTGTAACTCAGGTTAGGTTTTATTTTACAGGTAATTTTGTATTTATTTTAGCTAGGTAGTTAGTAAATAATTAATAACTATTTATTCTAACTAGTTAAAATAAATACAAACTTGCCTGTAAAATAAAAATAAAACCTAAGCTAGATACAATGCAACTATTAGTTATATTGTAGCTAGCTTAGGGTTTATTTTAAAGGTAAGTATTAAGTTTTAAATATGAATTAATTAGATAATTATAGTAATTTTTATTTAGATATATTTTAATTATATTTAAGTTAGGGGGTGTTAGGGTTAGACTTAAGTTTAGGGGTTAATAAATTTAGTATAGTGGCGGCAAAGTTGGGGTGGCAGATTAGGGGTTAATAAATGTAGGTAGGTGGCAGCGATGTTAGGGGTGGCAGATTAGGGGTTAATAATATTAAACTAGTGTTTGCGATGTGGGAGTGCGGCGGTTTAGGGATTAATATGTTTATTATAGTGGCAGCGACATTGGGGGCGGCAGATTAGGGGTTAATAAGTGTAGGTAGGGGCGGCAGATTAGGGGTTAATAAATATAATGTAGGTGTTGGCGATGTAGGGGGCGGCAGATTAGGGGTTAATAAGTGTAAGATTAGGGGTGTTTAAACTCAGGGTTTATATTAGGGTGTTAGGTGTAAACATAAATTTAGTTTCCCCATAGGAATCAATGGGGCTGCGTTACGGAGCTTTACGCTGCTTTTTTGCAGGTGTTAAGACTTTTTTTCAGCCGGCTCTCCCCATTCTATGGGGAAATCGTGCACAAGCACGTAAAACCAGTTCACCGCTGACTTAAGCAGCGCTGGTATTGGAGTGCGGTATGGAGCACAATTTTGTTCTACGCTCACTTCTTGCCTGATAACACCGGGTTTCTGAAAACCTGTAATACCAGCGCTGTAGGTAAGTGAGCGGTGACAATAACGTGCAAGTTAGCACTGCACCCCTCATAACGCAAAACTCGTAATCTAGCTGTTAGGTTTTATTTTTATTTCACAGGCAAGTTTGTATTTATTTTAACTAGGTAGAATAGTTACTAAATAGTTATTAACTAATTACTAGCTACCTAGTTAAAATAGATACAAATTTACCTGTAAAATAAAACCTAACCTGTCTTATACAACTAACCTTACACTACAATTAAATAAATTTAATTAATTAAATACAATTAACTAAATTACAAAAAAAACCTATAAATTACACAAAATAAAAAAGAAATGATCAAATATTTAAACTAATTACACCTAATCTAATAGCCCTATAAAAAAAAAATTTGACCTTTCAAATTTAAAATAATTTCAAGTGAGGCACAGTTCCAAAAGTTCAAGGACCAATTCCACAGGAGGACCCACATAGGGATAGCGGTTAAGCTGTTTTTGAATAGCAGTGAGTCCCTGTTGGTGAGGAATTATGGTATATAAGCTCACCACATCTAATGTTACCAGAATCCAATCAGCCAATAGAATGTTCCAATCAGCCAATAGAATGCAAGCTCAATCCTATTGGCTGATTAGATCAGCCAATAGGATTGAAGCTCAATCCTATTGGCTGATTGCATCAGCCAATAGGATTTTTTCACCTTTAATTCCGATTGGCTGATAGAATTCTATCAGCCAATTGGAATTTAAGGGACGCCATCTTGGATGACTTCACTTAAAGGAACATTCATTCGGGAAGAAGACTTCGTTTGAAGAGGATGCTCTGCGTCGGATCTCTTGAAGATGGACCCGCTCCATGCCGGATGGATGAAGATAGAAGATGCCGTCTGCAGGACCACTTCTGCCGGCATGGATGAAGACTTCTCCCGGGTTCATTGAGGACTTCTTGCCACTTCGCTGAGGACTTCTCCCGGCTTCGTTGAGGATGGATGTCTGGTCTCCAAAACTGTAAGTGGATCTTCGGGGGTTAAGTGTTAGGTTTTTTAAGGGTTTATTGGGTGGGTTTTAGTTTTAGGTTAGGGTTTGGGCAGCAAAAGAGCTAAATGCCCTTTTAAGGGCAATGCCCATCCAAATGCCCTTTTCAGGGCAATGGGGAGCATAGGTTTTTTTAGTTAGGATTTTATTTGGGGGTTTTGTTGTGTGGGTGGTGGGTTTTACTGTTGGGGGGGTTGTTTATATATATTTTTTTTACAGGTAAAAGAGCTGATATCTTTGGGGCAATGCCCCGCAAACTGCCCTTTTAAGGGCTATTGGTAGTTTAGTTTAGGCTAGGGTTTTTATTTTTATTTTGGGGGGGCTTTTTTATTTTGATAGGGCTATTAGATTAGGTGTAATTAGTTTAAATATCTGATAATTTGTTTTTTATTTTGTGTAATTTAGTGTTTTGGTTTTTTTGTAATTTAGGTAATTGTATTTAATTTAATTAATTGAATTGTAGTGTAATGTTAGGTGTTAGTGTAACTCAGGTTAGGTTTTATTTTACAGGTAATTTTGTATTTATTTTAGCTAGGTAGTTAGTAAATAATTAATAACTATTTATTCTAACTAGTTAAAATAAATACAAACTTGCCTGTAAAATAAAAATAAAACCTAAGCTAGATACAATGCAACTATTAGTTATATTGTAGCTAGCTTAGGGTTTATTTTAAAGGTAAGTATTAAGTTTTAAATATGAATTAATTAGATAATTATAGTAATTTTTATTTAGATATATTTTAATTATATTTAAGTTAGGGGGTGTTAGGGTTAGACTTAAGTTTAGGGGTTAATAAATTTAGTATAGTGGCGGCAAAGTTGGGGTGGCAGATTAGGGGTTAATAAATGTAGGTAGGTGGCAGCGATGTTAGGGGTGGCAGATTAGGGGTTAATAATATTAAACTAGTGTTTGCGATGTGGGAGTGCGGCGGTTTAGGGATTAATATGTTTATTATAGTGGCAGCGACATTGGGGGCGGCAGATTAGGGGTTAATAAGTGTAGGTAGGGGCGGCAGATTAGGGGTTAATAAATATAATGTAGGTGTTGGCGATGTAGGGGGCGGCAGATTAGGGGTTAATAAGTGTAAGATTAGGGGTGTTTAAACTCGGGGTTTATATTAGGGTGTTAGGTGTAAACATAAATTTAGTTTCCCCATAGGAATCAATGGGGCTGCGTTACGGAGCTTTACGCTGCTTTTTTGCAGGTGTTAAGACTTTTTTTCAGCCGGCTCTCCCCATTCTATGGGGAAATCGTGCACAAGCACGTAAAACCAGTTCACCGCTGACTTAAGCAGCGCTGGTATTGGAGTGCGGTATGGAGCACAATTTTGTTCTACGCTCACTTCTTGCCTGATAACACCGGGTTTCTGAAAACCTGTAATACCAGCGCTGTAGGTAAGTGAGCGGTGACAATAACGTGCAAGTTAGCACTGCACCCCTCATAACGCAAAACTCGTAATCTAGCTGTTAGGTTTTATTTTTATTTCACAGGCAAGTTTGTATTTATTTTAACTAGGTAGAATAGTTACTAAATAGTTATTAACTAATTACTAGCTACCTAGTTAAAATAGATACACATTTACCTGTAAAATAAAACCTAACCTGTCTTATACAACTAACCTTACACTACAATTAAATAAATTTAATTAATTAAATACAATTAACTAAATTACAAAAAAACCCTATAAATTACACAAAATAAAAAGAAATGATCAAATATTTAAACTAATTACACCTAATCTAATAGCCCTATAAAAAAAAAATTTGACCTTTCAAATTTAAAATAATTTCAAGTGAGGCACAGTTCCAAAAGTTCAAGGACCAATTCCACAGGAGGACCCACATAGGGATAGCGGTTAAGCTGTTTTTGAATAGCAGTGAGTCCCTGTTGGTGAGGAATTATGGTATATAAGCTCACCACATCTAATGTTACCAGAATCATCGGTTCTTTAAATATGGGGAACCTCTTCATTTCCTTGATTAGACTGATATAATCCAAGAGGAATGAGGGCATGTTATATACCAATGGCTGTAGGATGGAATAAAGATAGACCGCAATAGGCTGCAGAAGGGATCCAATGGAGGAAACTATAGGTCTTCCTGGTGGTCTAGTAGGGTGCTTATGGACTTTAGGCAGGGTATAGAACACTGGAATATGAGGGTATTTCATCCTCATAAACCCCATCTCTTATTTGTCCAGCCATCCATTCTCAAATGCTCGATCCAAGATCTGATCAACTTGTGTCTTGAAGAGCTTTGTGGGATTACAAGTTAACCATTTATAAGTAGAAGCATCCTCCAATTGGTAATAAGTATAGTCCAATATCACCAAGGCACCCCCCTTGTCAGCCTTTCTGAAGATAAAATCTTTATTATTGTTTAGGCCATCCAAAGTGAATCTTTCTTGTCTCAATAGATTGTTTCTGCACTCAGGTTTAGCCTTTGCACACATTTCTCTTGTTTCATCCATCAGAAGTCTAGAGTAGGTTTTTATGCTGGGATTCACACTGGTAGGATCATATGTACTCTTAGGTTTCAATTTACCGGATGTGTTCATCCAAGCAGGCTAGGAGTAAGGCAGTAGCCAAAACCGGTCAGCCTATTTTCTTCATTTGATATTTGATTTTATTCTGTATTTTACCCCTGGGTGAGGTCACCCTGTATAATAACCAATAAAGTATTGATTTTACCCTTAAGCATGGTGCTCCTGCGAAACTTCATTTTCGTGTTCAGATCCCTATTAGTAGGATTTCCTTTGGATATTACCAAAAAGTTCTTAGTTTATAATAACGAGGCCTTCTGGGTCTATTTTCAAACGACATCTGGCGTTCTTCAGCAGACAGTAACCATCTGTAGACTCTCTTATCTTTATAATCAGAAGCCACAGTGCCTCATTTACGGTTCTTAAAATTGAGCAGCTCTGATTCAAACTCCTGTATTTGTTTGGTGAGTTTATCAATCCAGTTGTTCTCCTGGTCAGCCTCCAGGGCTGGTTTGTGCTTTTCTTCAAATTGTTGTATTTCCATATCCACTTTGTTCATTAATACTCTCACCTCCTCAATCACCAGGAGCATCAGATCGAAGGAGCATTTATTTAAAATGCTACACCACCTAATACAGAAGGCAGGATTATTTCTACCTATTGTGGGAATGCTTTTAATTTGAAATCCCCTTGGAATAAATGATTTTCTGTGATACTCAGATAAGAATGTCCCATGTAATGTCAGGTCAATTTTTCTTTTTTTAAATTTCAGCCATTTGGCATATAAATGAGCCGGCTGTTACATTAAGTCCCTGATAGGTAAGGCAGAGAACCGGATCCTATCCGCATCATCCTCGGTGTAATTGAAAACAGTAGTACCTTGTATAGTATTTTTTGTATCCCTTGTAGCCTCAATAGTAACTTCCATAGTCTCCATAAAGTGCAAATGTGAATACTTAAAAACAAAGTTAACAATTAGTTAACTGTGGAAAGTCAGAGTGGACAGTTTATAATGTAAGGTGCAAGAGTAAATGTGTAATAGAAGAGTCCAGGAAGAATTCTGCACTCACTTGTTAAATCCAGCAACCGTCCGGGGTGCATCCAAAAGCAAGCATAAAATCCAGAGAAAAGAGCACTCACCGGGTCTTTGAACATAAGAATCAATAATTCTTTATTTGTGTAAGAAAATTGTCTTGCTGTTGTATAGTATATACTGTTTATTTGTGTTGTACATATATTACTATATGTATTATTATTAGTGCCGTATCACAACAGTGCATTAAGGGCTCGATCCGATAAAAATCGTCGCCCGCAAAAGCTGGCAACGCCAATATTTGCGCTGGTTTGGTATCACATATACGGCGTAACCTAGAAGTTATATATTTCTGCCGTCGCCCGTAGTTTTTTGGGCCATAGGCAGGTATACCAAACCAGCGCAGTTTGGTATCCAATATACAGCGTACGGACTTACGTGGCGAAAATGGAGAAATCTTACTCCATTTTCACCTCGCCACAAAAAGCAGCCGTAAGAAGCCTTACGCTGACTATTGGAGCCCCGTAACTCCCTAAACTAGCTACAAAATAAACCTAACACCTAACGCATGCGCAATGTCTATCTACCTGTCAACCGCGATCCCCCTCCGCAATCCCTAATAAAGTATTTAACCCCTTAACCGCCGCCATCTACATAAACTAACCCCCTACTGTGAGCCCCTTAAACCGCCACCATCTAACTGATCTATCCCCTAATGTGAGCCCCTAAAACCGCCGCCATCTACCTGATCTATCCCCTAATCTGACCCCTTACACCACCGCCAGCTATATTAATATTATTATCCCCTAATCTAATATCCATAAAGTAATAAGCTCTATTACCAGCCCTTAAATGGGCCTTTTGCGGGGCTTTGCCCCAAAGTTAACAGCTCTTTTGCCCTATAACCTGCCCTCCCTACACCGCCGCCACCTATATTAATGGTATTAACCCCTAATGTAAGCCCCTTACACCGCCGCCATCTATATTAAAATTATTAACCCCTAATTTAATGTACCTACCCCGCCGCCAGCTATATTATCTATATTAACCCTAATTATATTATAGTTAATATAGTTATTACATTATATATATTAACTATATTAACTCTATCTAACACCCCTAACTAAATTCTTATTAAATAAATCTAATTCATATTATAAACTAAAATATTCCTATTTAAATCTAAATACTTACCTATAAAATAAACCCTAAGATAGCTACAATATAATTAATAATTACATTGTAGCTATGTTAGGGTTTATATTTATTTTACAGGTAAATAATTATTTTAACTAGATATAATAGCTATTAAATAGTTATTAACTATTTAATAGCTACCTAGTTAAAATAATTACCCAATTACCTGTAAAATAAATCCTAACCTAAGTTACAAATACACCTACACTATCAATAAATTAAATAAACTACAAATATCTATCTAAAAATACAATTAAATAAACTAAACTAAATTACAAAAACAAACAAACACTAAATTACAAAAAATAAAAAAAAAGATTACAAGATTTTTAAGCTAATTACACCTATTCTAAGCCCCCTAATAAAATAATAAAGCCCCCCAAAATAAAAAAAATTCCCTACCCTATTCTAAATTAAAAAAAGTTCAAAGCTCTTTTACCTTACCAGCCCTTAAAAGGGCCTTTTGTGGGGGCATGCCCCAAAGAAAACTGCTCTTTTGCCTGAAAAAAAAACACAATACCACCCCCCAACATTACAACCCACCACCCACATACCCCTATTCTAAACCCACCCAAACCCCCCTTAAATAAACCTAACACTACCCCCCTGAAGATCTCCCTACCTTGTCTTCACCACACCGGGCCGAACTCCTCATCCAATCCGGGCGATGTCTTTATCCAAGCGGCAAAGAAGAAGTATTCATCCCGGCGATGTCTTTATCCAAGCGGCAGCAAAGTCTTCTTCCATCCGGCAGCATCTTCCATCAAGCGGCATCTTCAATCTTCATACTTCGCTCCTCCGACGCGGAGCATCCATCCCGGCCGATGACTGAACGACGAATGAGGTACCTTTAAATGACGTCATCCAAGATGGCGTCTGTCGAATTCCAATTGGCTGATAGGATTCTATCAGCCAATCGGAATTAAGGTAGAAAAATCTGATTGGCTGATTGAATCAGCCAATCAGATTCAAGTTCAATCTGATTGGCTGATTGGTTCAGCCAATCGGATTGAACTTGAATCTGATTGCCGCTTGATGGAAGATGCTGCCGGATGGAAGAAGACTTTGCTGCCGCTTGGATAAAGACATCGCCGGGATGAATACTTCTTCTTTGCCGCTTGGATAAAGACATTGCCCGGATCGGATGAGGAGTTCGGCCCGGTGTGGTGAAGACAAGGTAGGGAGATCTTCAGGGGGGTAGTGTTAGGTTTATTTAAGGGGGGTTTGGGTGGGTTTAGAATAGGAGTATGTGGGTGGTGGGTTGTAATGTTGGGGGGTGGTTTTGTGTTTTTTTTTTCAGGCAAAAGAGAGTTTTCTTTGGGGCATGCCCCCACAAAAGGCCCTTTTAAGGGCTGGTAAGGTAAAAGAGCTTTGAACTTTTTTTAATTTAGAATAGGGTAGGGAATTTTTTTTATTTTGGGGAGCTTTATTATTTTATTAGGGGGCTTAGAATAGGTGTAATTAGCTTAAAAATCTTGTAATCTTTTTTTTATTTTTTGTAATTTAGTGTTTGTTTTTTTTGTAATTTAGTTTAGTTTATTTAATTGTATTTTTAGATAGATATTTGTAGTTTATTTAATTTATTGATAGTGTAGGTGTATTTGTAACTTAGGTTAGGATTTATTTTACAGGTAATTGGGTAATTATTTTAACTAGGTAGATATTAAATAGTTAATAACTATTTAATAGCTATTATACCTAGTTAAATTAACAATTTACCTGTAAAATAAATATAAACCCTAACATAGCTACAATGTAATTATTAATTATATTGTAGCTATCTTAGGGTTTATTTTATAGGTAAGTATTTAGATTTAAATAGGAATATTTTAATTAATAATATTAATATTAGATTTATTTTAATAAGAGTTTAGTTAGGGATGTTAGAGTTAGATAGGGTTATTATACTTACTATATATATATTATAATAACGATATTAACTATATTAACCTTAATATAATTAGGGTTAATATAGTTAATATATATAATATAATAATTATATTAACTATATTAACCCTAATATAATTAGGGTTAATATAGTTAATATAGCTGGCGGCAGTGTAGGGGGATTAGATTAGGGGTTAATACATTTATTATAGGTTGCAGCGGTGTAGGGGGATTTAGATTGTAGGCAAAAGAGCTGATTAGTTTGTGACAAAGCCCCCCCAAAAGCCCTTTTAAGGGCTGGCAAAAGAGCAGTTTACTTTGGGGTAATGCCACGCAAAAAGCCCTTTTCAGGGCTATTTGTAGGGTTAGACTTAGGTTTAGTGGTAGGGATAGTTTAGTATTTTAGGGGTTAAATAATTTAATATAGATGGCAGCGGGGTAGGGGCTCACTTTAGGGGGTTATAGATTTAATATAGCTGGCGGGGGTCCGGGAGCGGCGGTTTAGGGGTTACAAACTTTATTAGGTTGCGGCGGGGTTTGGGAGCGGCGGTTTAGGGGTTAATACATATTTTATTGTTAGGATAGAGAGGGGGATAGCGGATAGAGGGTTAGACGTGTCGGGCTATGTTTAGGAGGCGTGTTAGACAGTGCGGGTGATTTCATACTTTAGTCAGGTTTTGTAGGCGCCGGCAGTTTCTAACGTGCCGTAAGTCACTGGCGACGCCAGAAATTTGTACTTGCGCAGATTTCTGGACATCGCTTGTTTATCCGACTTACGGCACGTTAGCAACTGACGGCGCCGTATATTGGATAGCTCGAGATGCGAGCTGAAACTGCGGGCAATGCGGGTTCCCTCGCTTGCGCCGCAAACTACGCCGTATATCGGATCGCGCCCTAAGTTGTAATACAGCACTAATAATATTTAAAGTCTTATTTCCCATTAATTGCGTTAGTGATAATTGGATTAACATTGACAGCAAGAATATATATAACTTAAGAATATAGACTAGTTGTTTGCCTCTCATATATATTAACTTTCACTCTCCATATTGTATTGCACTTAAATTATTGATTTGTGGTGTTTTTTCAGTTATGCCGCGTCCGGTTGCCTATAACGATGGACTGAGCATGAGCAGTTGTGTGGTCAGGACGCCGGTTGACTTCCGGTTCAGCGGCGTGGATAGTTGGTGTCGGGTATTTAAGGAGCGAGGTATGTATACATGTTTTTATGGTCTGAGGACGGGGTTGAAGTCCCGAAACGTCACCTTATGGCAAAATAAAGAATTTTTGATTTTTATGTTCAAAGACCCGGTGAGTGCTCTTTTCTCTGGATATATATATATATATATATATATATATATATATACACACATATATATTTATGTATTAATAATTGTATATACTGTACACATACATATATATGTGTATAGTCATATATATTTATGATATGCTGCCATCACTGCACAACTTACCCCCTTTGCTGTGTTAGTTCTCATGCTGTGTCTCACGGCATGAGAACGAGGCTCCCAGCAATGCGAACGCAAGGTTGTGCTCGTATTGCGGCTAACTTGTATAACCAGCGCACATATCGCTTTTACAAAGGCAATATTTTGCGCTCCACTTGTAATCTAGCCTTAAATCGTTAGCAGCTGTGGCACATTATTCCCTCTTTAGCAGCAAAAAGGTTAAAATAGTACCAACCATTCTCTTGGCAGCAAATAAGTTCATTCACGGTGATCTCCTGCCACTATAACCATGTTCCCATTAAATAGATTTATTTTGTCAACTGTCAATTTCTCTGGTTTAACTATTTTTACAAAGTCACTTTTTGTGCTATGTTGTTACATTACGATAAAGCTTTTTTTTTCCTGGTACTTGAGTAAAATTGACAAAAATAGCTGTAAAAAGGGTTGCTATGACAACCCATCTTTACAGCACCTTTCATTTTCCCGGCACCTAGCAATGGCTTTGGGATCTGAATAAGAGAAATACACCATTCTGAAAATAAGGATTCTGTTTACATTTGGAATGGTTTGTAGACTGAGCACATTATCATCCAGCGTGCGTGATTGAATTTTTTGATATGACATTGCTTAAATTGGTTAGGAAGGAGTACACAGTTCACGCCGAAGCATGTCTTTCACAACTGATAGTGTAATCATCTAAAAGTATTGCTATTGCCTAGAGATGATAAGAAAGGTAATTCAACTGCAGAAAAAAAAAAGATATAGCACAAAAAAATCATTAATAAAATCACCTGTTTATAGGCGAGATATCTCCAGCCGTGTCCTACTGATGTAAATAGTTGAGCTATTATTAAACATATATTCAGAATTATGCTGCACTGGGGTTGTAGATGAAACTGTTGCTTATGGTCACTTAGAGAATCAGTACACAGTTGTGATGTTTGATGTGCTAGTGTGACGAACACTACATATAAGATAAATGCTGACTAAAGGAGAATGGTGAACAGATAAAAGTATGGGTAATCATTTCACTTGTTATAGGCTCATCTGAAACAAAGAAAATAAAGGGACATAATACCCATATGCTAAATCACTTGAAAGTTACACAGCATAACTGTAAAAATCTGACAAGAAAATATCATCTGAACATCTCTATGTAAAAAAAGGAAGATATTTTACCTCATAATTCCCTCAGCTCACCAGAGTAAGTGCTGTGTAAAAAGTTATCTTTCAGTTACTGTCCATTTACAGGTAAAAAAAAGGAAGGAAGAAATGAACAGCAGCCAATCAGTATCAGCAGTGCTGAAGTCATGAACTCTTTTACTGTGATCTCATTAGATTTCACTTAACTCTCATGAAATTTCATAGTAAACTTCCTTAAACTAAATAGGGAAATAACATGAGTGTGCATGAGGCTCACTCCCTTGCTGGTCCTGGGACAGACATACTAATTTGCTGCTTAAAATCCTTTACAATGGGATGTGAATACTTAGGACATTTTGAGGTAAAATAACTTCATTTTCTCTTGTTAAGTGTATCCAGTCCACGGATCATCCATTACTTATGGGATATTAACTCCTCCCCAACAGGAAGTGCAAGAGGATTCACCCAGCAGTGCTGCTATATAGCTCCTCCCCTAACTGCCATTACCAGTCATTCTCTTGCACCCAACGAATAGATAGGATGTGTGAGAGGACTTTGGTGATTATACTTAGTTTCATACCTTCAATCAAAAGTTTGTTATTTTATAATAGCACCGGAGTGTGTTATTCCTTCTCTGGTAGAATTTGAAGAAGAATCTACCTGAGTTTTTCTATGATTTTAGCCGGAGTAGTTAAGATCATATTGCTGTTTCTCGTCCATCTGAGGAGAGGTAAACTTCAGATCAGGGGACAGCGGGCAGATTAATCTGCAAAGAGGTATGTAGCAGCTTATTATTTTCTGACAATGGAATTGATGAGAAAATTCTGCCATACCGATATAATGTAAACTCAGCCTTAAATGCAGTAGCAGCAACTGGTATCAGGCTGTCATGTATGTATATTTTACACTTCAGTATTCTGGGGAATGGCACTTCACTGGAATTATACTGTATGCATAAAACTTTAGCCTAATTTGCAGGGACTAGCAACAGGCTTTTTAATAACACTCAATTTATTAATGTTAAACGTTTTTTGCTGGCATGTAAAATCGTTTAATTTTCTGAGGTACTGGGTGAAAAAATGTTTTGGGCACTATTTTTTTCCACTTGGCAGTCGTTTTATTTAATTTATGACAGTTTACTGATCTCTCTCACTGTTATGTGTGAGGGGGAGGGGCCTTTTTTGGCGCTTTTGCTACGCATCAAAAAATTCAGTCAGAAGTTTATTGTCTTCCCTGCATGATCCGGTTCATCTCTACAGAACTCAGGGGTCTTCAAAACTTTTTTTGAGGGAGGTAATCACTCACAGCAGAGCGGTGAGATTGTAGTTGACTGTGATAAAAAAACGTTTATTTCTGTATTTTTTTTCTGCTATCAGGGTTAGTTATCCTTTGCTAATGGGAGCAATCCTTTGCTAAAATTGTGTTTTTTACAAAGATTTGATGCTATAACTTTTCAGTTTATTAATTTTCAACTGTCATAACTTTTTCTGTGCTTCTTATAGGCACAGTACGTTTTCATATTATAGTAAATTACTTGAAAAGTATTTCCAAGTTGCTAGTTTATTTGCTAGTGTGTTAAACATGTCTGATTCAGAGGAAGATATCTGTGCTATATGTGCTAAAGCCAAAGTGGAGCCCAATAGAAATTTATGTACTAACTGTATTGATGCTACTTTAAATAAAAGTCAATCTGTACAAATTGAACATATTTCACCAAACAACGAGGGGAGAGTTATGCCGACTAACTCGCCTCACGTGTCAGTACCTGCATCTCCCGCTCGGGAGGTGCGTGATATTGTAGCGCCGAGTACATCTGGGCGGCCATTACAAATCACATTACAGGATATGGCTACTGTTATGACTGAAGTTTTGGCTAAATTACCAGAACTAAGAGGTAAGCGTGATCACTCTGGGGTGAGAACAGAGTGCGCTGATAATATTAGGGCCATGTCAGACACTGCGTCACAATTTGCAGAACATGAGGACGGAGAGCTTCATTCTGCGGGTGACGGTTCTGATCCAAACAAACTGGATTCAGATATTTCAAATTTTAAATTTAAGCTGGAAAACCTCCGTGTATTACTAGGGGAGGTGTTAGCGGCTCTGAATGATTGTAACACAGTTGCAATACCAGAGAAAATGTGTAGGTTGGATAAATATTTTGCGGTACCGGCGAGTACTGACGTTTTTCCTATACCTAAGAGACTTACTGAAATTGTTACTAAGGAGTGGGATAGACCCGGTGTGCCGTTCTCACCCCCTCCGATATTTAGAAAGATGTTTCCAATAGACGCCACCACACGGGACTTATAGCAAACGGTCCCTAAGGTGGAGGGAGCAGTTTCTACTTTAGCTAAGCGTACCACTATCCCGGTGGAGGATAGCTGTGCCTTTTCAGATCCAATGGATAAAAAGTTAGAGGGTTACCTTAAGAAAATGTTTGTTCAACAAGGTTTTATATTGCAACCTCTTGCATGCATTGCGCCTGTCACGGCTGCAGCAGCATTTTGGTTTGAGTCTCTGGAAGAGACACTTGAATCAGCTCCATTAGATGAGATTACACACAAGCTTAAAGCCCTTAAGTTAGCTAACTCATTTATTTCAGATGCCGTAGTACATTTAACTAAACTTACGGCTAAGAATTCCGGATTCGCCATTCAGGCACGCAGAGCACTGTGGCTAAAATCCTGGTCAGCTGACGTTACTTCTAAATCTAAATTGCTTAATATACCTTTCAAAGGGCAGACCTTATTTGGGCCCGGGTTGAAAGAAATTATCGCTGACATTACAGGAGGTAAAGGCCATGCCCTGCCTCAAGACAGAGCCAAACCTAAGGCTAGACAGTCTAATTTTCGTTCCTTTCGTAATTTCAAAGCAGGAGCAGCATCAACTTCCTCTGCACCAAAACAGGAAGGAGCTGTTGCTCGCTACAGACAAGGCTGGAGACCTAACCAGTCCTGGAACAAGGGCAAGCAGGCCAGGAAACCTGCTGCTGCCCCTAAGACAGCATGAATCGAGGACCCCCGATCCGGGAACGGATCTAGTGGGGGGCAGACTTTCTCTCTTCGCCCAGGCTTGGGCAAGAGATGTCCAGGATCCCTGGGCGTTAGAGATCATATCTCAGGGATACCTTCTAGACTTCAAATTCTCTCCCCCAAGAGGGAGATTTCATCTGTCAAGGTTGTCAACAAACCAAATAAAGAAAGAGGCGTTTCTACGCTGCGTACAAGATCTTTTATTAATGGGAGTGATCCATCCGGTTCCGCGGTCGGAACAAGGACAAGGGTTTTACTCAAATCTGTTTGTGGTTCCCAAAAAAGAGGGAACTTTCAGGCCAATCTTGGATTTAAAGATCCTAAACAAATTCCTAAGAGTTCCATCGTTCAAAATGGAAACTATTCGGACAATTTTACCCATGATCCAAAAGGGTCAGTACATGACCACAGTGGATTTAAAGGATGCTTACCTTCACATACCGATTCACAAAGATCATTACCGGTATCTAAGGTTTGCCTTTCTAGACAGGCATTACCAGTTTGTAGCTCTTCCATTCGGATTGGCTACGGCTCCGAGAATCTTCACAAAGGTTCTGGGTGCTCTTCTGGCGGTACTAAGACCGCGAGGAATTGCGGTAGCTCCGTACCTAGACGACATTCTGATACAAGCTTCAAGCTTTCAAACTGCCAAGTCTCATACAGAGTTAGTACTGGCATTTCTAAGGTCGCATGGATGGAAGGTGAACGAAAAGAAGAGTTCTCTCTTTCCACTCACAAGAGTTCCCTTCTTGGGGACTCTTATAGATTCTGTAGAAATGAAGATTTACCTGACAGAAGACAGGTTAACAAAGCTTCAAAATGCATGCCGTGTCCTTCATTCCATTCAACACCCGTCAGTAGCTCAATGCATGGAGGTGATCGGCTTAATGGTAGCAGCAATGGACATAGTACCCTTTGCACGCCTACATCTCAGACCGCTGCAATTGTGCATGCTAAGTCAGTGGAATGGGGATTACTCAGACTTGTCCCCTACTCTGAATCTGGATCAAGAGACCACAAATTCTCTTCTATGGTGGCTTTCTCGGCCACATCTGTCCAGGGGGATGCCATTCAGCAGGCCGGACTGGACAATTGTAACAACAGACGCCAGCCTACTAGGTTGGGGCGCTGTCTGGAATTCTCTGAAGGCTCAGGGACAATGGAATCAGGAGGAGAGTCTCCTACCAATAAACATTCTGGAATTGAGAGCAGTTCTCAATGCCCTTCTGGCTTGGCCCCAGTTAACAACTCGGGGGTTCATCAGGTTTCAGTCGGACAACATCACGACTGTAGCTTACATCAACCATCAGGGAGGGACAAGAAGCTCCCTAGCAATGATGGAAGTATCAAAGATAATTCGCTGGGCAGAGTCTCACTCTTGCCACCTGTCAGCAATCCACATCCCGGGAGTGGAGAACTGGGAGGCGGATTTCTTAAGTCGTCAGACTTTTCATCCGGGGGAGTGGGAACTTCATCCGGAGGTCTTTGCCCAAATACTTTGACGTTGGGGCAAACCAGAGATAGATCTCATGGCGTCTCGACAGAATGCCAAGCTTCCTCGTTACGGGTCCAGATCCAGGGATCCGGGAGCGGTTCTGATAGATGCTTTGACAGCACCTTGGACCTTCGGGATGGCTTATGTGTTTCCACCCTTCCCGATGCTTCCTCGATTGATTGCCAGAATCAAACAGGAGAGAGCATCAGTGATTCTAATAGCGCCTGCATGGCCACGCAGGACTTGGTATGCAGATCTAGTGGACATGTCATCCTGTCCACCTTGGTCGCTACCTCTGAAACAGGACCTTCTGATCCAGGGTCCCTTCAAACATCAAAATCTAATTTCTCTGAAGCTGACTGCTTGGAAATTGAACGCTTGATTTTATCAAAACGTGGTTTTTCTGAGTCAGTTATTGATACCTTAATACAGGCTAGGAAGCCTGTTACCAGAAAGATTTACCATAAGATATGGCGCAAATACTTATATTGGTGCAAATCCAAGAGTTACTCATGGAGTAAGGTTAGGATTCCGAGGATATTGTCTTTTCTACAAGAAGGTTTAGAAAAGGGTTTATCCGCTAGTTCCTTAAAGGGACAGATTTCAGCTCTGTCCATTCTTTTACACAAACGTCTGTCAGAAGTTCCGGACGTTCAAGCTTTTTGTCAGGCTTTAGCTAGGATCAAGCCTGTGTTTAAAACTGTTGCTCCACCATGGAGTTTGAACTTAGTTCTTAATGTTTTACAGGGGGTTCCGTTTGAACCCCTTCATTCCATTGATATCAAGTTGTTATCTTGGAAAGTTCTGTTTTTAATGGCGATTTCCTCGGCTCGAAGAGTCTCTGAGTTATCTGCCTTACATTGTGATTCTCCTTATCTGATTTTTCATTCAGACAAGGTAGTTCTGCGTACTAAACCTGGGTTCCTACCTAAGGTGGTCACTAACAGGAATATCAATCAAGAGATTGTGGTTCCATCTTTGTGTCCTAATCCTTCTTCGAAAAAGGAACGTCTGCTACACAATCTAGATGTAGTCCGTGCCCTGAAATTTTATCTACAGGCAACTAAGGATTTTCGACAAACGTCTTCCCTGTTTGTCGTTTATTCTGGTCAGAGGAGAGGTCAAAAAGCTTCGGCTACCTCTCTCTCCTTTTGGCTTCGTAGCATAATACGGTTAGCCTATGAGACTGCTGGACAGCAGCCTCCTGAAAGAATTACAGCACATTCTACTAGAGCTGTGGCTTCCACTTGGGCCTTTAAGAATGAGGCTTCTGTTGAACAGATTTGCAAGGCTGCAACTTGGTCTTCTCTTCATACTTTTTCCAAATTTTACAAATTTGACACTTTTGCTTCTTCGGAGGCTGTTTTTGGGAGAAAGGTTCTTCAGGCAGTGGTTCCTTCCGTATAAAGAGCCTGCCTGTCCCTCCCGTCATCCGTGTACTTTAGCTTTGGTATTGGTATCCCATAAGTAATGGATGATCCGTGGACTGGATACACTTAACAAGAGAAAACATAATTTATGCTTACCTGATAAATTTATTTCTCTTGTAGTGTATCCAGTCCACGGCCCGCCCTGTCACTTTAAGGCAGGTAATTTTTCCATTAAACTACAGTCACCACTGCACCCTATGGTTTTCCTTTCTCTGCATGTTTTCGGTCGAATGACTGGTAATGGCAGTTAGGGGAGGAGCTATATAGCAGCTCTGCTGGGTGAATCCTCTTGCACTTCCTGTTGGGGAGGAGTTAATATCCCATAAGTAATGGATGATCCGTGGACTGGATACACTACAAGAGAAATAAATTTATCAGGTAAGCATAAATTATGTTTTTTACATAGAGATGTTGCTGCATCACTTTCAAGTGTTTCAACATTTGGGTATCATGGCCCTTTAGGATGCAACATTTAAAGGGACAGTCTACACCTTAGTCATCTTAAAGTCTTACCTTAGATTAATCTGCAAATAGCGTTCTGCACCTTGTCTATATCATGCAGCAGGAACAGTAAAAAAGTTATTTTAAAATAAATAGTGTTCTTGGCCAGTTTGAAATGGCTGCCAAGCTCAGCCCACTGATGCCATCATGATCTGGGCTGCATATGGGGTCCAATCACAAAAAGCTCACTAGTTGAATTCAACAGAATGTCAATGCTATTCAGTAGAGTGCCTAGATGCAGTCCAGATTGTGTTGTCATTAGTGAGTGGAGCTTGGCAGCCAATTTAAACTGGCCAGAAACACTATTCATTTTAAAATAACTTTTTTACTGTTCCTGTTGCATGATATAAAAAGGGGTGCAGGAGGACACTTGCAGCTTCATTTAAGGTAAGACTTTAAGATGACTAAGGTTTAGACTGTCCCTTTAAACAAATCTGTAATCATCTCTTCATAATTGCAATAATATATTTAAAAGGATAGTAAAGTCAAAATTAAACTTGCATGATTCAGATAGAGATTGTAATTTTAAGACACTTTTACATTCATTTATATTTTCAAATTTGCTCCGTTCTCTTGGTATCCATTCTTGAAAATAAATATGCACATATCCTACACTAGTGGGAGCTAGCTGCTGATTGGTGCCTGCATACATTTGTCTCTTGTGATTGGCTAACTAGTTTTGTTCAGCTAGCTGCAAGTAGTGCAATACTGTTCCTTCAACAAAGCATAACAAGAGAATGAAGCAAATTTGATAAATTGGAATGTTGTTTAAAAGTATATGTTCTGTCTGAATCATGAAAGAAATGTTGGGGTTTCCTGTCCCTTTAAAGAAAAATGTCTTTGAAAGTGATTTGGAGAGAAACTGGTTAGAACAATGTAAAATATTGTAATAATTGAACATATCAGATATACAATCCATATGTTAGGTGCCACCCTAAATACTATTTTACTATGTAAAGGGATATGAAACCCCAAAATGTTCTTTTGTGATTTACTAGGACATGCTAGTTAATAGGGCATGCTATTTATTAGTGCATGCATTGCTAGTTATGGTTAACTGCACTGGAAAAGGCTTGCAGTTACGGTTAACTGCAGTTTGGAGAAGAATTGCTGGCTGCAGCACATAACAGTGACTGTCTTAGGATACGGTGCTATTATTTTATAGTAGTTCCGATAGAAAGTAATAGCTGTCACTATTAATCGGGAGCTACTTTTGGGTTTGAGCCACTTAATGTCTGAGTGTCTCACAACTTAGTTATTACTATGCTGGGGCTGTGTCACTATCAATAATGGGTTGTAAATAATTTGTTTTTATCTCTACTTAATTGTGTGTATCCCCTTAACGACCAAGGACGTGCCAGGCACGTCCTACAATAAGTGTCAGTTAATGACCAAGGACATGCCTGGCACATCCTCTGGGGTTTCAAGAGGTGAAAGTGATCGGTGGAAGATGGCGGCAAATAGGTAGAGGGAAAGAGTTAGAGAGCTGTTTGGGGGGGAGGGATCAGGGAGGTTGGGGGCTAAGGGGGGAACCAACACTGCAGAATATTAATAAAAAAACAATATAGAAAAAAAAAACATAATTTATTTCCTTTCCGTCCTAGCAGGGAGAGTCCACAACTTCATTCCTTACTGTTGGGAAAAATACAACACCTGGCCACCAGGAGGAGGCAAAGAAAGCCCAGCCAAAGGCTTAAATATCCCTCCCACTTCCCCTATCCCCCAGTCATTCTTCCGAGGTAACAAGGAAAAGTAGGAGAAACATCAGGGTTTAAAGTATTAATATAAAAAAGGGAGCCGCCCATCAAAAAATGTATCTGTTAAGCATAAATTATGTTTTCTTTCCATAAGGCAGGGACAGTCCACGACTTCATTCCTTACTGTTGGGAAAACTATATCCAAGCTCCAGAGGACACTGAATGAATAATGGGAGGGAACAAAAAAGGAGGCAAACCCTATTCTGAGGGCACCACAACCTGCAAAACTTTTCTCCCTAAAGCTGCTTCAGCCGAAGCAAACACATCAAACTTGTAAAATTTAGAAAAAGTGTGTAAGGAGGACCAGGTAGCTGCCTTACAAATCTGATCCATTGAGGCTTCGTTCTTAAAAGCCCAGGAGGAAGCCACTGCTCTAGTGAAATGAGCCGTTATCCTCTCAGGAGGCTGTCGTTCCGCTATCTCATAAGCTAAATGGATGACACTCCTCAACCTGAAAGATAGAGAAGTCGTAGTAGCCTTCTTCCCCTTACGCTTCCCCGTATAGATGACAAACAAAGAGGAAGATTGTCTGAATTCCTTAGTAGCCTGAAGATAGAACTTCAAGGCATGAACCACACCCAGATTGTGAAGAAAGCGTTCCTTCACTGAAGAAGGATAAGGACACAAGGAAGGAACAACAATTTCTTGATTAATGTTACGGCCTGACACCACCTTAGGGAGGAACCCTAATTTAGTACGTAAAACCGCCTTATCAGCATGGAAAACAAGATAAAAGGAGTCACATTGTAAAGCAGAAATCTCAGAAACTCTGCGCGCAGAGGCAATAGCCTGCCAAAACAGAACCTTCCAAGATAACAATTTATTGTTAACAGTATGCATAGGCTCAAACGGAGCCTGCTGCAAAACACTAAGAACAAGATTTAGGCTCCAAGGCGGAGCCCCAGATCTAAATACAGGTCTGATCCTAGTCAGAGCCTTAACAAAGGACTGCACATCCGGAAGCTTAGCCAATCTCTTGTTGTCAGGGTGCCAGGAATCTGACTGAGACAAGAAGTGCAAAAATAATCACACCATTTTTAATAACAAAAAATAATAAAAAGTCCACAAGTCAAATAACAAGCCAGGAGTCAAAACCAGAGCTGGTAGTCAGACAAGTCGAGTCAGGAGCCAAAGCGAATAGTCAGACAAGCCGAGTCAGGAGCCAAAGCGAGTAGTCAGACGACCCGGAATCAAGAATAAGGAGAACAGCAGAGTCAGGAACAAGCCAGGGATCAGGAACCAGGAGGGACGGCAGACAGCCAGGTAATACACAGGAACTGGAACTCACAAACAGGTCGGAGACTACGCAAGGGCAAAGCATACTAAACAGAGGCCCTTTAAATAATAAGTGATGACATCACAATTCTGAGACTGCAATCTGTTTCACACGGATGATGTACACCAGTCTGGCCATAAAAGGGCATGCAGGAAATGAGCAGCATCACACACTATGCACCAGAGTCAGCAAGAGAGGTGAGTAAAATGGCTGCCAGCAGCATATGGCAAACAAAGCAGGGAAAAAACCCTGACAGTACCCTCCCCTCAACGACCCCTCCCCCGAAGGAGGACAAAAGGCTTATTGGGAAAACAGGCATGGAAGGCACGGAGGAGGGGAGCATGAACATCAGAGGAGCGAACCCATGAATGCTCCTCCAGACCGTAGCCCCTCCTGTGAACCAAATACTGTACGCGGCCCCTGACATAGAAGAGTCAATAATGCTGCTGAACTCATATTCTTCATGGTTGTCAACAAAGATAGGACAAGGATGAGGCAACACAGTGGTAAACTGATTACAAACCAATGGTTTCAAGAGGGAGAAATTAAAAACATTGGAGATGCGCATTGCAGGAGGAAGGTCAAGAGTGTAGGCCACAGGATTGACCCGTCGGAGTATTCGAAAAGGACCAACATAATGGGGAGCCAGTTTATTGGAAGGCACACAAAGGTTCAAGTTGCGGGAGGACAGCCAAACCCTCTCACCAACCTGGTAGGAAGGTGCGGGCAGACGCCTACTATCAGCCTGGAACTTTTGGCGCTGCATAGAACGATGAAGGCAATCCTGAATCTGCACCCATGTGGAACGTAGTTGCTGGAGGTGCTCCTCCAAAGCCGGAATACCCTGAGACATGAATGAATCTGGCAACAAGGATGGTTGAAACCCATAATTCGCCATGAACGGGGATAACTTGGAGGGTGCATTAATAGCACTATTACGAGCAAACTCTGCCCAAGGTAACAGTTCAGACCAATTATTGTGGTGATCTGAGACATAGCAATGGAGGAACTGTTCCAGAGCTTGATTAGACCGTTCCGCAGTCCCATTGGATTGAGGGTGATATGCCGAGGAGAAGGAAAGCTGGATCCCCATTTGAGCACAAAAGGAACGCCAAAATCTGGAGACAAACTGGCTACCCCGGTCTGAAACTATCTCCTTGGGTAACCCATGTAAACGGAAGACCTCCCGGGCAAAAATTGAAGCAAGTGCTGAGCGGTAGGCAGCAATGTGACATTTTAGAAAAACGGTCAACCACCGTAAGGATAACAGTATTTTCATTGGAAACAGGGAGCTCGAAAATGAAGTCCATGGAAAGATGTGTCCAAGGACGCTCACCATTAGCAATAGGTTGAAGAAGACCCACAGGAAGATGTGGAGGAGTCTTATTCTGTGCACAAACTGAGCAGGAGGCAACATACGCAGCAACATCAGAACGAAGACCTGGCCACCAGAATTGTAGAGTGACAGACCAAATCATTTGGTTCTTGCCTGGGTGAGCTGCGGCTTTAGGATAGTGGTAAGTGTGCAAAAGTTTAGTTAGAAGATTCCTGCAACAGAGATAACATAACCTAGGAAGGTTAGTTGAGTCTGATGGAATTCACATTTCTTGCGTTTACAATACAGGCCGTTCTCACATAATCTTTGAAGAACCCATGTAACATCAGAGCGATGAGCCTCAAGTGTGGGTGAGTGTATGAGGATGTCGTCTAAATACACCACAACATGCTGTTGCAACATATCTCGTAGGACATCATTAATAAATTCCTGGAAAACAGCAGGAGCATTAAATATGCCAAAGGGCATTACAAGATACTCATAATGCTGTTTTCCATTCGTGGCCCTCCTTGATCCTAACGAGATTGTATGCTCCTCTCAAATCAAGTTTAGAAAAGACCGTAGCTCCCTTGAGGCGGTCAAATAGTTCAGTAATGAGCGGAATAGGGTAAGCATTCTTAATGGTAAGACGATTAAGACCCCTATAATCGATGCATGGTCTTAACACGCCACCCTTTTTCTTCACAAAGAAGAAGCCAGCCCCTGCAGGAGAGCAGGATTTGCGGATGATCCCCCGCGAGAGAGCATCAGCAACATACTCCTCCATAGTACAATTCTCCGCAACAGACAGAGGGTAAACCTGGCCCCGAGGAGGAATGGCTCCTGGTTGCAGGTCTTTGGCACAATCGTAAGACCGGTGAGGAGGCAACGTACCGGCACGCACCTTGTCAAAAACGTCTAGGAACTCTCGGGACTCCTCTGGCAATTGAGATACCAAAGAAGTGCACAAGACTTTAACTGGTTTCCGAAGACAAGTGGAAATACATTGCGGAGACCACAACAAAATTTCGGACCTGCACCAGTCGAGACTGGGATTGTGCTTTTGGAGCCAGGGATAACCCAGAACAACTGGAAAATGCGGAGAATTTATCACCTGGAACTGGAGAGTTTCAAAATGGAGAGCCCCAACAGCCATGGATAACGGAACGGTTTCGCGAGTAACGAGTGCGGGCTGAAGGGGCCTACCATCAATGGCCTCAATAGCAAGCGGAAAGGACCGAGGCAAAACAGGAATGGAGTGCTTTGATACAAAAGCACTGTCAATGAAATAGCCCGCAGCACCTGAGTCAACAAGAGACTGGGTGACTATGGAGGAGTCCACCCAGGAAAGGACAACATCTCCTTTAGCGGTTCCGGGGACGAGGATAAACCACCCAAGAGTCTGCCCCCGACAGGACCTTAGGTGTGAGCGTTTCCCGGACGTGTAGGACAAGACTTCAAAAGGTGGCCCTGTAACCCACAATAGAGGCAGAGCCCCTCCCTCCTCCTAAAGGCCCTCTCTGCCACGGAGAGATGCATGAATCCCAACTGCATCGGCTCAGCAGTACCTGGTGACTCGGGACCAGGAGGCATGGGAGGAGAGGGAGGCATGGGTGGGAACAAACACATAGGAGACAACAGAACAGGAGGCTTCCGCAAGCGCTCCTTGAAAGAGGGCCTCTCTCTGAGTCTGATGTCAATTAGGATAAAAAAAGACACCAATGCCAAAATCTATGGCAGCAACTTCTGGTAAATCTATGGCAGCAACTTCGTCTTTAATCGCATCAGAGAGCCCATGAAAGAAGGCGGCAACAAGGGCTTCATTGTTCCAACATACTTCTGCGGCAAGCGTACGGAACTCAATGGCATACTGAGCAACAGATCTTGTACCTTGCTGAATGGACATGATTCGTTTAGCAGCAGAGGAGGAGAGAGCCAGAACATCAAATACTCTTCGAAAGGAGTTCACAAATTCAGGGTAATTTGAAATCACAGGTTTATTAGTCTCCCACATGGATTAGCCCAGGCAAGAGCTGTGTCAGAGAGTAACAAGATGAGAAATCCCACCTTAGCTCTGTCAGAAGGAAATGCCTGAGGTAACATCTCAAAGTAAATGCCCACCTGGTTCAAAAACCCTCTGCACTGAATAGGATCGCCTCCATATCGCTGAGATAGAGGTGCAGTACCGGACATGCTCCTGGTAGGACTAGGTGCAGCAGCAGAAACAGGAGCAGCAATAACTTGCGGGACACTTTGGTCCAAATGTGCAGTGCGAGTCAGCAGGGTTTTCAGGGCTAGTGCAAATTGATCCAAGCGGTGATCCTGTTCATCTATCCTGGAAATGATGGTAGGTAAAGATGGATTATTAGCACCATCAGGATTCATGGCCCTTGCGTAATGTCAGGGTGCCAGGAATCAGACTGAGATGAGAAGTGCAAAAATAATCACAACTTTATTAATAACAAAAAATAATAAAAAGTCCACAAGTCAAATAAGCCAGGAGTCAAAACCAGAGCTGGTAGTCAGACGAGCCGAGTCAGGTGCCAAAGCGAATAGTCAGATGAGCCAAGTCAGGAGCCAAAGCGAGTAGTCAGACGACCCGGAATCAGGAACAAGGAGAACAGCAGTGTCAGGAACAAGCCAGGGATCAGGAACCAGGAGGGACGGCAGACAGCCAGGTAATACACAGGAGCCCTCACAAACAGGTCTGAGACAACGCAAGGGCAAAGCATACTGAACAGAGGCCCTTTAAATAATAAGTGATGACATCACAATTCTGAGACTGCAACCTGTTTCACACGGATGATGTACACCAGTCTAGCCATAAAAGGGTGTGCAGGAAATGAGCAGCATCACACACTATGCACCAGAGTCAGCAAGAGAGGTGAGTAAAATGGCTGCCAGCAGCACATGGCAAACAAAGCAGGGGAAAAACCCTGACACTTGTGCAGTAACAACGACAGGGCAGATATCTGTCCCTTCAAGGAACTAGCAGATAGACCCTTCTCCAGACCATCCTGGAGAAAAGATAAAATTCTGGCAACCTTAACCTTATGCCAGGAAAAGCCAAGCTCTTCACAACAGTACAAGTAAGTCCTCCACACTTTATGGTAGATACCATGAGTAACTGGCTTACGAGCCTGAACCAGAGTGTCGATAACACTCTCAGAAAACCCTCTCTTGGCTAAGACTAAGTGTTCAATCTCTATGCAGTCAGCCTCAGAGAATCTAGATTTTGATGAACGAAGGGACCCTGTATTAGCAGATCTCTGCGACAAGGTAACCTCCACTGAGGAAATGAGGACATTCCCACCAGATCCGTTCCCTAGCGGCCACAATGGAGCAATCTAACAAGGCAGCCCTCTTTTCTGGTCTTGTAGACATTCTGGAGAGTAGGAATCTGCCCCTGGGCGAATGAGACTTGAATCATATCCTGTATCCTTGAGATACAACCTCTAGGACCCAAGGATCCTGTACATCCTGAAACCAAGCGTCTGAAAAAAGAGACAGTCTGCCCCTTACTCAATCTGATCCCGGATCGGGGGCCACCCCTTCATGCCGATTTGTTGTCGGCGGGCTTCTTAGTAAGTTTGGACTTATTCCAGGACTGAACCGGCTTCCAAGTACCCTTGGGCTCGGACTTGGATAAGGATTGCGGTCGTCGTGATTTGTCAGAACGAAAGGAATGAAAATTAGACAATTGCGGTCCCTTAGGCCTAATTTCCTTATCCTGCGATAGGAAGGCATCCTTCCCTCCGGTAACCAGCCCTGGACCAAATAAAATCTTACCCTTGAAAGGAAGAGAAAGGAGTCTGGATTTAGAAGTCATATCCGCAGACCAAGACTTCAACCAAAGAGCCCGGCGGGCTAGGACCGCAAAGCCAGAAACCTTTGCATTTATGTGAATAATCTGCATATTTGCGTCACAGATGAAGGAGTTAGCCATTCTCAGAGCCTTAATTCTCTCCTGAATATCATCAAGGGGAGTCTCCACCTCAATGAGTTCCGACAGAGTGTCAAACCAGTATGTAGCTGCTCCCAAAACTGTGGCTACAGCTGCCGCCGGTTGAAACAAAAACCCTTTATGTTGAAACATCTTCCTCAGAAAGGTTTCCATTTTCTTATCGATAGGCTCTGTAAAAGAAGAACTATCCTGCAGGGGTATAGTAGTTTGCTTAGCCAACGTTGAAATAGCGCCATCCACCTTAGGGATGGAGCCCCATAAGTCTAATTGAGAGTCAGGGACCGGGCATCATTTTTAAAAGTAGACAAGGGGAAAAATTAAGTTCCTATTCTTTCCCATTTGTTACTAATAATGTTCACTATCTTAACTGGCACAGGAAAAGTCAGAGGGACCTTCCTGTCTTCATAAACCCTGTCTAATTTAGGGATTTTAGGTTCCTCAGGGAGAGTAACCTCTGGAACCTCTAGTGTAGACAGAATCTCCTTTAATAAAAAAACACAGATGCTCAATTTTAAATCTAAAGGAGGGTTCCTCCACTGAAGAAGGTTTAGAAACTGAAGACTCCAACGCAGAAAATTCACCCTCTGAAGCTACAGAGGTTAACTCATCCTCAAATAACTTTTTAACATAATAGTTAAATCCGACAAATATCTAGAAGACTTTAAGTCAAGAGAACTATGTTTAACCTTTCTCTTGCGTTTGTTAGAGCCAGGTAAGGCACTCAGGGCCGCAGACACCGCCGATTGTAACTGTGCGGTAAAGTCAGCAGGAAAAAGTCCCCTCCAGATGGAGGATTAGTTATGCTGCGGGAAACTGCAAGTGGAGCGGTAGGGTAGAAAGGGTAGTAATCTCTCTGGATCCAGATTCCTGAGAGGTAGACGGCTCAGAGGGGCTAATAACGCTATGAGTATTAAAAGGCTTGTCTCTCTTCTTAGACTTTAGAACAGTGCTTAGGCAAATGGAACAAAATTGGGCAAGCGGGAAAACCACAGTCTCCTCACAATATAAACAGGAATTATTAATCAGTACAGAAGGAGCGGAACCTTCTAATGTAATATTAGAGTCCTCCATAGCTAGGATATATTCACAGAAGGACAGACAAAAAGTAAACACTTTATTAAAAAAAAAGGCACCTATATAATCCCAATGGCTGGGGCACTCACCACCTCCTAGACCCAGAAAGCTAACAGAGAAAACGCTCTTCTAGGATCGATGTTCGCAGCAAGATCGTAGGAAAAAATGAAGACTGCACCCGGTCATGTAGTCCGTAGGACAGGACTTCCCCTGCTATAAAAAAGATGCCCAGCTATTTTGAGCTACACAACACACCAAAAAGAAAAAGTGAAACCTGTTTGTTCCAAGCCAAAAGCACACAGTCTATGAGCCAAAAAAACTCTAACATAAAAGCAGTTATAAATAATCCCTTGCTATTCAAATAATCTCCCTGAAGGAAATATTAACCCTTGATCCTATTGAGGCATAAAGGAGCCACACTGTGACCCTGTATAGCAATGTATAAATAAAACAATCTTACCTCCACGATCCATACTGTGGAACAGGCACAGCCTCTCAAGTGTGACAGTCTTGCAGAGACGCCTCTGACATGGACTTGAGTGTGTAACAACAAGCAGTGAAACTCGTCAACACTGATTGCCCGGAAGCTGTTAGTCTGCAGTCTGGATGGGTTTGCAGAAAAACTTTCCCTGCATCTCCAGACTCTAACTTTCATCAATACTTTCACTGAGAGGTTGACATGACTACTTAAAACTCCAGTCCATTCTTTGAAGGGAACATACCCATTACAGGACTATCTAAATCTTCTGACAATTCTCTGCCATCTCCTATAGTGACGAAAGGCAAAGAATGACTGGGGGATAGGGGAAGTGGGAGGGATATTTAAGCCTTTGGCTGTGGTGTCTTTGCCTCCTCCTGGTGGCCAGGTGTTGTATTTTCCCTAAAGTAAGGAATGAAGTTGTGGACTCTCCCTGCCTTATGGAAGGAAAAAGGCTTTTATTTTAGTACTGGCAGACTTTCTTCCATTACTTAAGATGGTGGTCACAATTGTGAGGTGGGGGAGGGAAGTAAGCTGTTTAAGGGGGGTCAAGGAGGCATCAGGGGGTGGGATATGTCAGGAGGGAGGCTGATCTCTACACTAAGAGGCCCATCTATCAAGCTCCATATGGAGCTTGTGGGCCCGTGTTTCTGGCGAGTCTTCAGACTCGCCAGAAACAGCAGTTATAAAGCAGCGGTCTAAAGACCACTGCTCCATAACCCTGTCCGCCTGCTCTGAGCAGACGGACAAGAATCACCACAATTCAACCCGATCGAGTACGATCGGGTTGATTGACACCCCCCTGCTGGCGGCAGATTGACTGCGAGTCTGCAGGGGGCGGCATTGGTGCAATGCTGAATACGGAGAGCATATTGCTCTCCGCATTCAGCGAGGTCTTGCGGACCTGATCCGCACTGTCGGATCAGGTCCGCGAGACCTTTCATACATAGGCCTCTAAAGCTAAAATTAACCATACAAGCTACCTAATTAACCCCTTAAAGGGACACTGAACCCAATTTTTTTCTTTCCTGATTCAGATAGAGAATGGAATTTTAATCAACTTTCTAATTTACTCCTATTATTCAATTTTCTTTGTTCTCTTGCTATCTTTATTTGAAAATCATGAATGCAAATTTTAGCAGCCAGCCCATTTTAGGTTCAGCAGCATGGATAGTGCTTGCTTATTGGAGGCTGACATTTACCCACCAATAAGCAAGTACAACCCAGGTTCTCAACCAAAAATGGGCCGGCTCCTATGCATCACATTCCTGCTTTTTAAATAAAGATAGCAAGAGAACAAAAAAAAAATGATAATAGGAGTAAATTAGAAAGTTGCTCAAAAACATAAATTATGCTTACCTGACAATTTAATTTCCTTCTGTATGAGGAGAGTCCACTGCATCATTCCTTACTCCACCAGGAGAAGGCAAAGACACCCCAGCCAAAGGCTTAAATACTCCCCCTACTTCTCTCATCTCCCAGTCATTCTGCCAAGGGAAGAAGGAACAGCAGGAGAAATATCAGGGTATAAATGGTGCCGGAAGAGAAAAACTAATTTTTGTCCGCCTATTGGAATATACAGGCGGGGGCAGTGGACTCTCCTCATACAGAAGGAAATGAAATTATCAGGTAAGCATAATTTATGTTTTCCTTCTTAATATGAGGAGAGTCCACGGCATCATTCCTTACTGTTGGGAAAACTATACCCAAGTTTTAGAGGACACTGAATGATAATGAGAGGGGTAAAAAAAAGGCGGACCCTAATCTAAGGGCACCACAGCCTGTAAAACCTTTCTCCCAAAAGCTGCTTCAGCGGAAGCAAAAACGTCAAATTTTTTGAATTTTGAAAAAGTATGTAAGGATGACCATGTAGCCGCCTTACAAATCTGATCCATAGAGGCCTCGTTCTTAAAGGCCCAAGAGGAAGTGACGAAACACAAAGAATGACTGGGAGATGAGGGAAGTAGGGGGAATAATTAAGCCTTTGGCTGGGGTGTCTTTGCCTCCTCCTGTTGGCCAGGTTCAGTATTCCCAACAGTAAGGAATGATGCCGTGGACTCTCCTCATATTAAGAAGGAAATTGCATGCTCTATCTTAATCATTAAAGAAAAAAATTGCATTTAGTGTCCCTTTAACCTCTGGGCATAATACAAGTGTGGTGCGCAGCGGCATTTAACGGCCTTCTAATTACCAAAAAGCAATGCCAAAGCCATATATGTCTGCTATTTCTGAACAAAGGGGACCTCAGAGAAGCATTTACAACCATTTGTGCCATAATTGCACAAGTTGTTTGTAAATAATTTCATTGAGAAACCTAAAGTTTGTGAAAAAGTTAACGATTTTTTTTATTTGATCACATTTGGCTGTGAAATGGTGGCATGAAATATACCAAAATGGGCCTAAATCAATACTTTGGGTTGTCTACTAAAAAAATATATATACATGTGAAGGGTTATTCAGGGATTCCTGACAGATATCAGTGTTATAATGTAACTATCTCTAAATAAAAAAAAAAAAGGTTTTGGAAAAAGCAAAGAACATGTAAATATTGGGTATTTCTAGACTCAGGACAAAATTTAGAATCTATTTAGCATGGGTGTTTTTTGGTTGTTGTAGATGTGTAACAGACTTTGGGGGGTCAAAGTTAGAAAAAGTGTGTTTTTTTCCATTTTTTCATCATGTTTTATAAAAAAACTTTATAATAAATTATAAGATGTGATGAAAATAATGGTATCTTTAGAAATTCCATTTAATGGCGAGAAAAACTGTATATAATATGTGTGGGTACAGTAAATGAGTAAGAAAAAAATTACAGCTAAACACAAACACCGCATAAAAATAGCCCTAATCCCAAACGGTAAGAACATTGAAAAATGGTCTGTTCACTAAGGGGTTAAAGGGATACTGAACCCATTTTTTTTATTTCATAATTCAGATAGAACATGCAATTTTAAGAAACGTTCTTATTTACTTCTAGTATAATTTTTTCTTTGTTCTCTTAGTATCTTTATTTGAAAAAGCAGGAATGTAAGCTTACGAGCCAGCCTATTTTTGGTTCTGCACCTGGGTAGCGCTTGCTAATTGGTGACTAAATCAGCAAGTGCTACCCAAGGTCTGAACCAAAAATGGGCCAGATCATATGCTTAGATTCCTGCCCTTTCAAATAAAGATAGTGAGAGAATGAAGAAAAATTGATAATAGGCGTAAACTAGAAAGTTGCTTAAAATTGCATGCTCTATCTAAATCATGAAAGAAAAAAATTGAGTTTAGTATCCATTTAATGTGTTCCTACTCAACCTCTAAGTGTACTAAATATGTGAAAGAGATGTCTGCTGCTACATGTGCAGTGTGGGTGCATATGTGCTGTGTAGTCCCAAATTAAATCTCCCACAAAGGGCCATTATAGTGAAAAAACATAATTTATGCTTACCTGATAAATTTATTTCTCTTGTAGTGTGTTCAGTCCACGGGTCATCCATTACTTATGGGATATATTCTCCTTCCCAACAGGAAGTTGCAAGAGGATCACCCAAGCAGAGCTGCTATATAGCTCCTCCCCTCACATGTCATATCCAGTCATTCGACCGAAACAAGACGAGAAAGGAGAAACTATAGGGTGCAGTGGTGACTGGAGTTATAATTTTAAAATTTAGAACCTGCCTTAAAAAGACAGGGCGGGCCGTGGACTGAACACACTACAAGAGAAATAAATTTATCAGGTAAGCATAAATTATGTGTGTTCAGTCCACGGGTCATCCATTACTTATGGGATACCCATACCAAAGCTAAGTACACGGATGATGGGAGGGACAAGGCAGGAACATTAAACAGAAGGAACCACTGCCTGTAGAACCTTTCTCCCAAAACCAGCCTCCGAAGAAGCGAAAGTGTCAAATTTGTAAAATTTGGAAAAAGTATGAAGTGAAGACCAAGTTGCAGCCTTGCAAATCTGTTCAACAGAGGCCTCATTCTTAAAGGCCCAGGTGGAAGCCACAGCTCTAGTGGAATGAGCTGTAATTCTTTCAGGAGGCTGCTGTCCAGCAGTCTCATAGGCTAAACGTATTATGCTACAAAGCCAAAAAGAGAGAGAGGTAGCCGAAGCCTTTTGACCTCTCCTCTGTCCAGAGTAAACGACAAACAGAGAAGAAGTTTGTCTAAAATCTTTAGTTGCCTGTAAGTAGAACTTCAGAGCACGGACCACGTCTAGATTATGCAAAAGACGTTCCTTCTTTGAAGAAGGATTAGGACATAATGATGGAACAACAATTTCTTGATTGATATTCCTGTTAGAAACAACCTTAGGCAAAAACCCAGGTTTAGTACGCAGTACTACCTTGTCTGAATGAAAGATCAGATAAGGAGAATCACAATGTAAGGCAGATAACTCAGAGACTCTTCGAGCCGAGGAAATAGCCATCAAAAACAAAACCTTCCAAGATAAAAGCTTAATATCAATGGAATGAAGGGGTTCAAACGGAACACCCTGAAGAACTTTAAGAACCAAGTTTAAGCTCCACGGAGGAGCAACAGCTTTAAACACAGGCTTAATTCTAGCCAAAGCCTGACAAAAGGCCTGGACGTCTGGATTTTCTGCCAGACGTTTGTGTAAAAGAATAGACAGAGCTGAAATCTGTCCCTTTAGCGAACTAGCGGATAAACCCTTTTCTAAACCCTCTTGTAGAAAAGCCAATATCCTAGGAATCCTAACGTTACTCCATGAGTAACTCTTGGATTCGCACCAATATAAATATTTACGCCATATCTTATGGTAAATTTTTCTGGTCACAGGTTTCCGAGCCTGTTTTAATGTATCAATAACCGAATCCGAAAACCCACGCTTTGATAGAATCAAGCGTTCAATTTCCAGGCAGTCAGCCTCAGAGAAATTAGGTTTGGATGGTTCAAAGGACCCTGAAGTAGAAGGTCCTGCCTCAGAGGAAGAGACCATGGTGGACAGGACGTCATGTTCACTAGGTCTGCATACCAGGTCCTGCGTGGCCACGCAGGCGCTATCAGAATCACCGATGCCCTCTCCTGTTTGATCCTGGCAATCAGTCGAGGTAGCAACGGAAATGGTGGAAACACATAAGCTATGTTGAAAACCCAAGGGGCTGCTAATGCATCTACCAGCACCGCTCCCGGGTCCCTGGACCTGGATCCGTAACAAGGAAGCTTCGCGTTCTGGCGAGATGCCATGAGATCCAGATCCGGTTCGCCCCCAACGACGAATCAGTTGAGCGAATACCTCCGGGTGAAGTTCCCACTCTCCCGGATGAAAATTCTGGCGACTTAGGAAATCCGCCTCCCAGTTCTCTACGCCTGGGATGTAAATCGCTGACAGGTGGCAAGAGTGAGACTCTGCCCAGCGAATTATCTTCGAGACTTCCAACATCGCTAGGGAACTCCTGGTTTCCCCTTGATGATTGATGTAAGCCACAGTCGTGATATTGTCCGACTGAAATCTGATGAACCTCAGTCTTGCTAACTGAGGCCAAGCTAGAAGAGCATTGAATATTGCTCTTAATTCTAGAATGTTTATTGGAAGGAGTTTCTCCTCCTGAGTCCACGAACCCTGAGCCTTCAGGGAATTCCAGACTGCTCCCCAGCCTAGAAGGCTGGCATCCGTTGTTACAATCGTCCAATCTGGTCTGCGAAAGGTCATTCCTTTGGACAGATGAACCGGTGACAACCACCAGAGAAGAGAATCTCTGGTCTCCTGGTCCAGATTTAGTAAAGGGGACAGATCCGAGTAATCCCTGTTCCATTGACTGAGCATGCATAGTTGCAGCGGTCTGAGATGCAGGCGCGCAAATGGCACTATGTCCATTGCCGCGACCATTAAGCCGATTACCTCCATGCACTGAGCTACTGATGGGTTTGGAATGGAATGAAGGACACGGCAAGCATTGAGAATCTTTGATAACCTGGACTCCGTCAGGTAAATCTTCATCTCTACAGAATCTATAAGAGTCCCTAGAAAAGGGACCCTTGTGAGTGGTAACAGAGAACTCTTTTCCACGTTCACTTTCCACCCATGCGACCTCAGAAATGCAAGAACTATCTCTGTATGAGACTTTGCATTCTGAAAACTTGACGCTTGTATCAGAATGTCGTCTAGGTACGGAGCCACCGCTATGCCTCGTGGTCTTAGTACCGCCTGAAGTGAGCCCAGAACCTTCGTAAAAATTCTCGTGGCCGTGGCTAACCCAAAGGCAAGAGCCACAAACTGGTAATGCCTGTCTAGAAAGGCAAACCTTAGGTACCGATAATGATCTTTGTGAATCGGTATGTGAAGGTAAGCATCCTTAAAGTCCACTGTGGTCATGTATTGACCCTCTTGGATCATGGGTAGGATGGTTCGAATGGTTTCCATCTTGAACGATGGTACCCTTAGGAATTTGTTTAAGATCTTTAAGTCCAAGATTGGCCTGAAGGTTCCCTCTTTTTTGGGAACCACAAATAGATTTGAGTAAAATCCTTGTCCCTGTTCCGATCGCGGAACTGAGTGGATCACTCCCATGATTAAGAGGTCTTGTACACATTGTAGAAATGCCTCTCTCTTTACTAGGTTTGTTGATAACCTCGAAAGATGGAACCTCCCTTGTGGAGGAGAGGTTTTGAAATCCAGAAGGTATCCCTGAGATATAATCTTCAATGTCCAGGGATCCTGCACATCTCTTGCCCAAGCCTGGGCGAAGAGAGAAAGCCTGCCCCCACTAAATCTGTCTCTGGATAGGGGGCCCTGTCTTCATGCTGTCTTAGGGGCGGAAGTAGGCTTTCTGGCCTGCTTGCCCTTGTTCCATGACTGGTTGCCTTTCCAACCCTGTCTGTAACGAGCAGTAGTTCCTTCCTGTTTTGGAGCGGAGGAAGTTGATGCTGCTCCTGCCTTGAAGTTACGAAAGGCACGAAAATTAGACTGTTTGGCCTTTGGTTTGGCCCTGTCCTGAGGAAGGGCGTGGCCCTTACCTCCCGTAATGTCAGCAATAATTTCCTTCAAGCCGGGCCCGAATAAGGTCTGCCCTTTGAAAGGAATGTTAAGTAGCTTAGACTTGGAAGTTACATCCACTGACCAGGATTTAAGCCAGAGCGCTCTGCGCGCCTGTATGGCGAATCCGGAATTTTTAGCCGTAAGTTTGGTTAGATGTACTACGGCATCTGAAACAAACACATTAGCTTGCTTAAGGGTTCTAACTCTGCGCAAAGCCTCATCCAATGGCTCTGTGCGAATCGCCTCTTCCAGAGACTCAAACCAGAATGCCGCTGCAGCCGTGACAGGCGCAATGCATGCAAGAGGCTGCAAAATAAAACCCTGTTGAACAAACATTTTCTTAAGATAACCCTCTAACTTTTTATCCATTGGATCTGAGAAAGCACAGCTATCCTCCACCGGGATAGTGGTACGCTTGGCTAAAGTAGAAACTGCTCCCTCCACCTTAGGGACCGTCTGCCATAAGTCTCGTGTGGTGGCGTCTATAGGAAACATTTTTCTGAATATTGGGGGAGGGGAAAAAGGCACACCGGGTCTATCCCACTCCTTACTAATAATTTCTGTAAGTCTTTTTGGTATAGGAAAGACGTCAGTACACACCGGTACCGCATAGTATCTATCCAACCTACATAATTTCTCTGGGATTGCCACCGTGTCGCAATCGTTCAGAGCCGCTAATACCTCCCCTAGTAACACACGGAGGTTCTCAAGCTTAAATTTAAAATGTGAAATTTCTGAATCCGGTCTCCCCGGATCAGAACCGTCACCGACAGAATGAAGCTCAACGTCCTCATGTTCTGCAAATTGTGACGCAGTATCAGACATGGCTCTCGTGTCATCAGCGCGCTCTGTCCTTAACCCAGAGCTATCGCGCTTGCCCCTCAATTCGGGCATATTATATAATACTTCTTTCATAACATTAGCCATATCATGTAAAGTGATTTGTAAGGGCCTAGATGTACTAGGCGTCTCAATTCTACGCATCTCCCGAGCGGGAGACGCAGGTACTGACACGTGAGGAGAGTTAGGCGGCATAACTTCCCCCTCGTTGTCTGGTGATAGTTTCTCTATCGGTACAGATTGACTTTTATTCAAAGCAATATCAATACAATTGGTACACATCGTTCTATTGGGCTCCACATTGGCTTTTGAACATGATGAACAAACAGTTTCCTCTGAATCAGACATGTTTAAACAGATTTAGCAATGAAACTAGCAAGCTTGGAAATCACTTACAATAAGTTTACAAGCAATATAAAAAACGCTGCAGCGCTTTAAAAATACAGATATAATTAAAACAATTCTTAACAAGAAGTGTAAAATTAGCAGAGGATTGCACCCATTAGCAAAAGGATGATTAACCCCTCAATACCCAAAACGGATAAAACGGATATCAATTAAGATTTAACGCTTTTAATCACAGTCAAGCACACTGTCACAGATCTGCTGTGACTGATTACCTCCCTCAAAAATGACTTTTGCAGACCCCTGTGCTCTCTTGAGACGTCCTGGATCAAAGAGGAAGAAGCAGGAAGACTGTGCTAGAATTTTAACTGCGCAACAAGGCGCTAAAACAAGGTCCCTCCCACTCCTATCACAACAGTGGGAGCCCTGATATAACGGTTTCCATGCAGAAAATATATGTCAGCCATGTGGAAAAAAATCATGCCCAAAGAGATTTATCACCAAAGTACCTCACAAAAACGAATAACATGCCAGTAAACGTTTTATTAAAAAATAACATTTTCCAATGTCATGCAAAGCTATCACTAAGCCTGCTACCAGTCGCTACCACTGCAGATAAGGCTTAAGTATTATTTCAGTTTTAACAGTATTTTCTCAGTCAAATTCTAGTCCCTAGAAAATAACTTGACTGCGCATACATTTATCAGCCTGATACCAGTTGCCACTACTGCATTTAAGGCTGTACTTACATCATACGGTAACAGCAGTATTTTCTTAGTCAATTCCATTCCCAGAAAATAATGTACTGCACATACCTCATTTGCGGAGGACCCCGCATGCTATTCCCAGTTTCTGAAGTTACCCCACTCCTCAGAATGTCGAGAACAGCCAGTGGATCTTAGTTACGCCTGCTAAGATCATAGAAAAAAAACGCAGGCAGTTTCTTCTTCCAAATACTGCCTGAGATAGAAAAACAGCACACTCCGGTGCCATTTAAAATAACAAACTTTTGATTGAAGAATAGTTAAGTAAAAACTCTAGCTCCTCTCGCGACCTCCTTCTTTGTTGAGGGTTGCAAGAGAATGACTGGATATGACATGTGAGGGGAGGAGCTATATAGCAGCTCTGCTTGGGTGATCCTCTTGCAACTTCCTGTTGGGAAGGAGAATATATCCCATAAGTAATGGATGACCCGTGGACTGAACACTTAACAAGAGAAAATGACATGCCATCATTTGTAATTTTATCAGTATCGACCATGCAAATCTATGTGTTTAACCCCCATAAAGGGGTTAAACACATAGGTAAACTACTGCTTGGGAGCTGCAGAAAACTGCTAGTCCCAATTGTCAGAGCTATTTTTACTATGTCTCTTTAAATCAGAGGTTTTCAAAGTCTTATAATAATATTTATTTTTAGTATTAATTTGGGAATTTACAACTGATCCAGGGTTCACACACAGCTCTCAAGAGCAGATTCTGCTAAACCAAAAGAGCTTCACTCAGATTCTAACTTGCACTTTGTAACTCCTGTGTTAAACCTATGTTACTTACCAAGACAACAAACACAACGCAGGTTTAACCTTTCATTTGCGTTTATTAGAGCTAGGTAAGGCACTCAGGGCCGCAGACACCGCCGATTGTAACTGTGCGGTAAAGTCAGCAGGAAAAAAGTCCCCTCCAGATGGAGGATTAGTTGTGCTGCGGGAAACTGCAAGTGGAGCGGTAGGGTAGAAAGGGTAGCAATCTCTCTGGATCCAGATTCCTGAGAGGTAGACGGCTCAGAGGGGCTAATAGCGCTATGAGTATTAACAGGCTTGTCTCTTTTCTTAGACTTTAGAACAGTGCTTAGGCAAATGGAACAAAATTGGGCAAGCGGGAAAACCACAGTCTCCTCACAATATAAACAGGAATTATTAATCAGTACAGAAGGAGCGGAACCTTCTAATGTAATATTAGAGTCCTCCATAGCTAGGATATATTCACAGAAGGACAGACAAAAAGTAAACACTTTATTCAAAAAAACGGCACCTATATAATCCCAATGGCTGGGGCACTCACCACCTCCTAGACCCAGAAAGCTAACAGTGAAAACGCTCTTCTAGGATCGATGTTCGCAGCAAGATCATAGGAAAAAATGAAAAGACTGCACCCGGTCATGTAGTCCGTAGGACAGGACTTCCCCTGCTATAAAAAAGATGCCCAGCTATTTTGAGCTACACAACACACCAAAAAGAAAAAGTGAAACCTGTTTGTTCCAAGCCAAAAGCACACAGTCTATGAGCCAAAAAAACTCTAACATAAAAGCAGTTATAAATAATCCCTTGCTATTCAAATAATCTCCCTGAAGGAAATATTAACCCTTGATCCTATTGAGGCATAAAGGAGCCACACTGTGACCCTGTATAGCAATGTATAAATAAAACAATCTTACCTCCAAGATCCATGCTGTGGAACAGGCACAGCCTCTCAAGTGTGACAGTCTTGCAGAGACGCCTCTGACATGGACTTGAGTGTGTAACAACAAGCAGTGAAACTCGTCAACACTGATTGCCCGGAAGCTGTTAGTCTGCAGTCTGGATGGGTTCGCAGAAAAACTTTCCCTGCAAAAGTACGATCGGGTTGATTGACACCCCCCTGCTGGCGGCAGATTGACTGCGAGTCTGCAGGGGGCGGCATTGGTGCAATGCTGAATACGGAGAGCATATTGCTCTCCGCATTCAGCGAGGTCTTGCGGACCTGATCCGCACTGTCGGATCAGGTCCGCAAGACCTTTAATACATAGGCCTCTAAAGCTAAAATTAACCATACAAGCTACCTAATTAACCCCTTAAAGGAACACTGAACCCAATTTTTTTCTTTCCTGATTCAGATAGAGAATGGAATTTTAATCAACTTTCTAATTTACTCCTATTATTCAATTTTCTTTGTTCTCTTGCTATCTTTATTTGAAAATCATGAATGCAAATTTTAGCAGCCAGTCCATTTTAGGTTCAGCAGCATGGATAGTGCTTGCTTATTGGAGGCTGACATTTACCCACCAATAAGCAAGTACAACCCAGGTTCTCAACCAAAAATGGGCCGGCTCCTATGCATCACATTCCTGCTTTTTAAATAAAGATAGCAAGAGAACGAAAAAAAATGATAATAGGAGTAAATTAGAAAGTTGCTTAAAAACATAAATTATGCTTACCTGACAATTTAATTTCCTTCTGTATGAGGAGAGTCCACTGCATCATTCCTTACTCCACCAGGAGAAGGCAAAGACACCCCAGCCAAAGGCTTAAATACTCCCCCTACTTCCCTCATCTCCCAGTCATTCTGCCAAGGGAAGAAGGAACAGCAGGAGAAATATCAGGGTATAAATGGTGCCGGAAGAGAAAAACTAATTTTTGTCCGCCTATTGGAGTATACACTGAACACTGAACCCAATTTTTTTCTTTCCTGATTCAGATAGAGAATGGAATTTTAATCAACTTTCTAATTTACTCCTATTATTCAATTTTCTTTGTTCTCTTGCTATCTTTATTTGAAAATCATGAATGCAAATTTTAGCAGCCAGTCCATTTTAGGTTCAGCAGCATGGATAGTGCTTGCTTATTGGAGGCTGACATTTACCCACCAATAAGCAAGTACAACCCAGGTTCTCAACCAAAAATGGGCCGGCTCCTATGCATCACATTCCTGCTTTTTAAATAAAGATAGCAAGAGAACGAAAAAAAATGATAATAGGAGTAAATTAGAAAGTTGCTTAAAAACATAAATTATGCTTACCTGACAATTTAATTTCCTTCTGTATGAGGAGAGTCCACTGCATCATTCCTTACTCCACCAGGAGAAGGCAAAGACACCCCAGCCAAAGGCTTAAATACTCCCCCTACTTCCCTCATCTCCCAGTCATTCTGCCAAGGGAAGAAGGAACAGCAGGAGAAATATCAGGGTATAAATGGTGCCGGAAGAGAAAAACTAATTTTTGTCCGCCTATTGGAGTATACAGGCGGGGGCAGTGGACTCTCCTCATACAGAAGGAAATGAAATTATCAGGTAAGCATAATTTATGTTTTCCTTCTTAATATGAGGAGAGTCCACGGCATCATTCCTTACTGTTGGGAAAACTATACCCAAGTTTTAGAGGACACTGAATGATAACGAGAGGGGTAAAAAAAAGGCGGACCCTAATCTAAGGGCACCACAGCCTGTAAAACCTTTCTCCCAAAAGCTGCTTCAGCGGAAGCAAAAACGTCAAATTTTTTGAATTTTGAAAAAGTATGTAAGGATGACCATGTAGCCGCCTTACAAATCTGATCCATAGAGGCCTCGCTCTTAAAGGCCCAAGAAGAAGTGACGAAACACAAAGAATGACTGGGAGATGAGGGAAGTAGGGGGAATAATTAAGCCTTTGGCTGGGGTGTCTTTGCCTCCTCCTGTTGGCCAGGTTCAGTATTCCCAACAGTAAGGAATGATGCCGTGGACTCTCCTCATATTAAGAAGGAAATTGCATGCTCTATCTTAATCATTAAAGAAAAAAATTGCATTTAGTGTCCCTTTAACCTCTGGGCATAATACAAGTGTGGTGCGCAGCGGCATTTAACGGCCTTCTAATTACCAAAAAGCAATGCCAAAGCCATATATGTCTGCTATTTCTGAACAAAGGGGACCTCAGAGAAGCATTTAGAACCATTTGTGCCATAATTGCACAAGTTGTTTGTAAATAATTTCATTGAGAAACCTAAAGTTTGTGAAAAAATTTACGATTTTTTTTATTTGATCACATTTGGCTGTGAAATGGTGGCATGAAATATACCAAAATGGGCCTAAATCAATACTTTGGGTTGTCTACTAAAAAAATATATATACATGTGAAGGGTTATTCAGGGATTCCTGACAGATATCAGTGTTATAATGTAACTATCTCTAAATAAAAAAAAAATGGTTTTGGAAAAAGCAAAGAACATGTAAATATTGGGTATTTCTAGACTCAGGACAAAATTTAGAATCTATTTAGCATGGGTGTTTTTTGGTTGTTGTAGATGTGTAACAGACTTTGGGGGGTCAAAGTTAGAAAAAGTGTGTTTTTTTTCCATTTTTTCATCATGTTTAATAAAAAAACTTTATAATAAATTATAAGATGTGATGAAAATAATGGTATCTTTAGAAATTCCATTTAATGGCGAGAAAAACTGTATATAATATGTGTGGGTACAGTAAATGAGTAAGAAAAAAATTACAGCTAAACACAAACACCGCATAAAAATAGCCCTAATCCCAAACGGTAAGAACATTGAAAAATGGTCTGTTCACTAAGGGGTTAAAGGGATACTGAACCCATTTTTTTTATTTCATAATTCAGATAGAACATGCAATTTTAAGAAACGTTCTTATTTACTTCTAGTATAATTTTTTCTTTGTTCTCTTAGTATCTTTATTTGAAAAAGCAGGAATGTAAGCTTACGAGCCAGCCTATTTTTAGTTCTGCACCTGGGTAGCGCTTGCTAATTGGTGACTAAATCAGCAAGTGCTACCCAAGGTTCTGAACCAAAAATGGGCCAGATCCTATGCTTAGATTCCTGCCCTTTCAAATAAAGATAGTGAGAGCATATGTGCTGTGTAGTCCCAAATTAAATCTCCCACAAAGGGCCATTATAGTGAAAAAATGACATGCCATCATTTGTAATTTTATCAGTATCGACCATGCAAATCTATGTGTTTAACCCCCATAAAGGGGTTGAACACATAGGTAAACTACTGCTTGGGAGCTGCAGAAAACTGCTAGTCCCAATTGTCAGAGCTATTTTTACTATGTCTCTTTAAATCAGAGGTTTTCAGAGTCTTATAATAATATTTATTTTTAGTATTAATTTGGGAATTTACAACTGATCCAGGGTTCACACACAGCTCTCAAGAGCAGATTCTGCTAAACCAAAAGAGCTTCACTCAGATTCTAACTTGCACTTTGTTACTCCTGTGTTAAACCTATGTTACTTACCAAGACAACAAACACAACGCAGTCTCTGAGGGATTTCGACCTCATTCCCTTTCTTCCACCTACATCCTGCCGTTGCCTTATACCACATGACCTGGCAAATGTCATTGTTGGTTCTATGTTTTACCAAAGTCGCTGCCTGTGGTTTCCATAGGATAGTGCGGAACGTCACTGCTCCTACGCCTTCCCTTATATGCTCTAGTGCCCCCTGGGGAAGTCCGCCTCACACTTTGAAAATCAGTGGTTTAAATGAAAATAACAAAATTAACTGAAATTTTGACCTAATCTAAGTACCAAATCCAAAGATTCTTATAGTATTTTGGTGAATGTTTAATTATTCCATGGACACCAAACAAAAATTGCTAAAGTATGACTTGTACGTTAAAATTATGATATAGGTAGTGCTGATAAAACCAAATGGAGTGACCTACACAAATCTTGCATTTTAGCTGGGATCATCCTTAGAATATATTTTAATGTGATTTTGTGCTAGTTTATTTGATGAAATAATTATATTGTTTGCTACAATTATATAAACCACTTGGAAATTAATCTGTTTGGTATTTACCAGTGAAGCCTAGCGTGCCTAGATAGGTTTGTCTATGGGGCATATTTATCAAGGTCTGGCGGACCTGATCCGACACTGCGGATCAGGTCCGCCAGACCTCGCTGAATACGGCGAGCAATATGCTCGCCGTATTCAGCAACGCCGCCCCCTGCAGACTACTCAACGTACTCGATCGGGTTGATTTTCGGCCGTCTGTCCGACCTGCTCAGAGCAGGCGGACAGGTTATGGAGCAGCGGTCTTGTGACTGCTGCTTCATAACCATTCGGAGCTTGATAAATATGCCCCTATATGTCATTGATCATGTCAATAGAAGGCAATATACTATATCTTACATTAACATTTCTCTTGTTCAGAGATGGATTGTCTGGACTGTTCCTTCTGGTGGAACCAGGTTGAAAAACAGCATAAAAATATCCTCCTGTGTGTAAGGAGAATTTAGACTAATAAACAATGGTCTGCGGTGAACAGTTACTATCATACATGCTATTTGGGTTTTCTTTGTCCCTCTCCTTGTCCGTATTTGCAAATTATAAGTTTTGTGGCTTGATCTCTGTATAGAAACTGGAATGATCCCCTTATCCAGAGTACATTATTATCCTTGCAAGTAATGATACTTGCAGAGATGGTTAGGTATGCAGTAATGTACTTATTTAAAGCAAATGAAACCTGTTACCTCTGATGTCATCATGTTTTTAGCCATTTAATACGTTTTTATGGTTTTAAATGGAGGCATATGTGTCACACAACATCAGGGCTAAGAGTACGGAAACAGTTGAAATGCGTCAGCCTGGTTACTGACACGGAGGACTATAGCTTGCATTGTGGGATCATTTTTTAATGAAGTTGGAATAAAAGCTTAAGTTTTAATTGATCCTGGTACTGGTGCTCCATCATTTTCTTTTGGAGGATCCGCTTACCCAAAGTTCCTTGAGGGATATAGCTCTACCTTACTGACAAGCCCTCGGAGGATTAAACGTATGTTAAGGGTTGACATTTCGCTTGCTCAGTTAAGTATTTGGGGGTTGGGTTAGACTGTCTTTTTTAGGCGTGAGCAGGCTGGTGTATTGCAGCAAAGTTTGCCACTATTTAACTTTTTTGGGGGGCTAAAATGTGCTGCATCTCATGAAGGGTCTTATCATAGATAAAATCAATCAGGCATAGGTTCCAAAGCAGGACTATTGTCTTTTCAGTATCTGCAAATTATAACCCTAGTGTATTAGTCTCCCCATAAAAAGGGAAAAAGGAAAGCCACTATCCCTTTAACAAAACAGTTACTCTTTCCTACACCTATTTTTTATGTTGAATGCCAGTAACCAAAGTTTTTTCTCTCAAAATAATGACTCAGTATTGCATCATAATGCTCCTCCCACCTGATTTTCCGAGCTAATAGGGCTCATCTCCCTGAATATATTTACAGAAGATCAATATATACGTCAGGGGTAGGGATGGGCAAATGTGTTTATATTTTGTAAATTTGAATGTTAGAACGAATGTTATTGTAGAAATACAATAATCGAATGTTGATAAGAACGAATATTCTTAAAAATTCTATAATCAAATGCTATTTACAGTTTTCGAATGTCACTTTCAAATTCAAATGTTCATAATTAGATTCAATGTCCACATTCGAAAATTCAAATGTAACATTCAATTTAACAAATATTATTCAGAAGTTCAATGGTTCATGTGTTAGGGAATTTAGTAAGTTGATACATAATAGATAGAAATATATCAATTTGAATGTTTCTATTTCGAACATTGCATAATTTGAAAATTACTATTAAAGAAAGCATTAGAAATACTATTACAAATATATAAATTCCAATTGAATTATTAAAGAAATTTAAATCAAATACTGCATTTAAAGATAGCATTAGAAATACTATTACATTAAACAAATGTTAGAGTGTTGTACAAAGATTCGAAATTTGAAACGAACGTGTTAAAATTTGTTTATTCTTTCGAATGTTGCAAAACATTCGCCCATCCCTAATCAGGGGATGCCACGTCTCATAACACCCAACAATTCCTGGGGATGATTGTCTTAGGTCAATCCTCCTTTACTAGATAGTTTTTTGTGCAATCTGTGAGCATTTTATTTTTATGGTGTACACCGGACTGAGTCTTTATACCCTTGTCGGACTTCAGTCTATTGTTATTATTGCTTCAGGGTACACTATCCTGTTCTTTACGTATATCTTATTTTGGGTGGGTTCTCCACCCTTGTATGTTATCAGTAGCCACACTCTTTATTGCGATTGTACTATTACACATATAGGTTTGCTAGTACTCCCCTTTCATTATGTTTTTTTAATCTAAGTTTTATTTACACTTAGTGAGTTAATCTTAATAAACTTAATAAATGTTAAGTTTTAATGTGTTTACCCCCCTTTGCGGCTCTTCCTGCACCATTATACCTTTTCCTACATGGTAGAAATATAGAGTCTTTTGAGTGCTCTGCCTTTGTCCACCTTTTCTCTACTTTTTTTTTTCTCATGATCACTGGACATTAAGCACCCCCCTACATTTAATGATAGTTATATGGGTTATTTAACCCTTTCTTTGCTACTTTGAGATTTCTCTCTTAATGTAGCATACTACAATTGTTTGGGGCTATTAATTTAGTTTGATTTCTTACCCATATTATTATTCTTTCTCTAGTGTCTTAGTAAGGAAGATGCGGGATGGAATTGCGGCAAACCATGAGTGGAGTTACATCATCTCGGGATGAAGTTGAGTGAGGACTGGGCAGAACTGGGAAGTGAGTGCGCAGATTACGGGTTTAGAAAAGCGGTCCTCTGCTCTAGTGGGCTCTAGTGGGCAGAAGAACTCCCAAACTGTTAAAGTCCTGCAAAATATGATATAGTTAAAATCTCTGAAGTCCTTGTCAAAATATAATATTTTGGTACAATCTAAATTGACTATCTAAAGTGTTTATTTTATTTTTTGCAAATAAAAAACAAACGCATCTCATCACCATTTTTTATTTATACTGGTCATAAAAAAATGTAGCACTGACAAACCAGAAAATCTAACGCTTATATGAATAGTTGGAAATTATTAAATTAATTAAAACATTTCTTTATTATTTATTAGGTTTCTCATGGGCAACAGTGATTGGTGGGTGCATTTATATTCCTCCTGCCATTGGTTTAGGTGATGTATTCAGCTATCTCACAGCTACTGCCCCTTTACAAAGAATACTAAGAGAATGATGCAAATTTGATAATAGAAGTAAATTGGAAAGTTGTTTTAAAAACAGAATTTATGTTTACCTGATAAATTACTTTCTCCAACGGTGTGTCCGGTCCACGGCGTCATCCTTACTTGTGGGATATTCTCTTCCCCAACAGGAATATTCTCTTCCCCAACAGGAAATGGCAAAGAGCCCAGCAAAGCTGGTCACATGATCCCTCCTAGGCTCCGCCTACCCCAGTCATTCGACCGACGTTAAGGAGGAATATTTGCATAGGAGAAACCATATGGTACCGTGGTGACTGTAGTTAAAGAAAATAAATTATCAGACCTGATTAAAAAACCAGGGCGGGCCGTGGACCGGACACACCGTTGGAGAAAGTAATTTATCAGGTAAACATAAATTCTGTTTTCTCCAACATAGGTGTGTCCGGTCCACGGCGTCATCCTTACTTGTGGGAACCAATACCAAAGCTTTAGGACACGGATGAAGGGAGGGAGCAAATCAGGTCACCTAAATGGAAGGCACCACGGCTTGCAAAACCTTTCTCCCAAAAATAGCCTCAGAAGAAGCAAAAGTATCAAACTTGTAAAATTTGGTAAAAGTGTGCAGTGAAGACCAAGTCGCTGCCCTACATATCTGATCAACAGAAGCCTCGTTCTTGAAGGCCCATGTGGAAGCCACAGCCCTAGTGGAATGAGCTGTGATTCTTTCAGGAGGCTGCCGTCCGGCAGTCTCGTAAGCCAATCTGATGATGCTTTTAATCCAAAAAGAGAGAGAGGTAGAAGTTGCTTTTTGACCTCTCCTTTTACCGGAATAAACAACAAACAAGGAAGATGTTTGTCTAAAATCCTTTGTAGCATCTAAATAGAATTTTAGAGCGCGAACAACATCCAAATTGTGCAACAAACGTTCCTTCTTTGAAACTGGTTTCGGACACAGAGAAGGTACGATAATCTCCTGGTTAATGTTTTTGTTAGAAACAACCTTTGGAAGAAAACCAGGTTTAGTACGTAAAACCACCTTATCTGCATGGAACACCAGATAAGGAGGAGAACACTGCAGAGCAGATAATTCTGAAACTCTTCTAGCAGAAGAAATTGCAACTAAAAACAAAACTTTCCAAGATAATAACTTAATATCAACGGAATGTAAGGGTTCAAACGGAACCCCCTGAAGAACTGAAAGAACTAAATTGAGACTCCAAGGAGGAGTCAAAGGTTTGTAAACAGGCTTGATTCTAACCAGAGCCTGAACAAAGGCTTGAACATCTGGCACAGCTGCCAGCTTTTTGTGAAGTAACACCGACAAGGCAGAAATCTGTCCCTTCAGGGAACTTGCAGATAATCCTTTTTCCAATCCTTCTTGAAGGAAGGATAGAATCCTAGGAATCTCAACCTTGTCCCAAGGGAATCCTTTAGATTCACACCAACAGATATATTTTTTCCAAATTTTGTGGTAAATCTTTCTAGTTACAGGCTTTCTGGCCTGAACAAGAGTATCGATAACAGAATCTGAGAATCCTCGCTTCGATAAAATCAAGCGTTCAATCTCCAAGCAGTCAGCTGGAGTGAAACCAGATTCGGATGTTCGAACGGACCCTGAACAAGAAGGTCTCGTCTCAAAGGTAGCTTCCAAGGTGGAGCCGATGACATATTCACCAGATCTGCATACCAAGTCCTGCGTGGCCACGCAGGAGCTATCAAGATCACCGACGCCCTCTCCTGATTGATCCTGGCTACCAGCCTGGGGATGAGAGGAAATGGCGGGAACACATAAGCTAGTTTGAAGGTCCAAGGTGCTACTAGTGCATCCACTAGAGCCGCCTTGGGATCCCTGGATCTGGCCCCGTAGCAAGGAACTTTGAAGTTCTGACGAGAGGCCATCAGATCCATGTCTGGAATGCCCCACAGGTGAGTGACTTGGGCAAAGATTTCCGGATGGAGTTCCCACTCCCCCGGATGCAATGTCTGACGACTCAGAAAATCCGCTTCCCAATTTTCCACTCCTGGGATGTGGATAGCAGACAGGTGGCAGGAGTGAGACTCCGCCCATAGAATAATTTTGGTCACTTCTTCCATCGCTAGGGAACTCCTTGTTCCCCCCTGATGGTTGATGTACGCTACAGTTGTCATGTTGTCTGATTGAAACCGTATGAACTTGGTCCTCGCTAGCTGAGGCCAAGCCTTGAGAGCATTGAATATCGCTCTCAGTTCCAGAATATTTATCGGTAGAAGAGATTCTTCCCGAGACCAAAGACCCTGAGCTTTCAGGGATCCCCAGACCGCGCCCCAGCCCATCAGACTGGCGTCGGTCGTGACAATGACCCACTCTGGTCTGCGGAATGTCATCCCTTGTGACAGGTTGTCCAGGGACAGCCACCAACGGCGTGAGTCTCTGGTCCTCTGATTTACTTGTATCTTCGGAGACAAGTCTGTATAGTCCCCATTCCACTGACTGAGCATGCACAGTTGTAATGGTCTTAGATGAATGCGCGCAAAAGGAACTATGTCCATTGCCGCTACCATCAACCCGATCACTTCCATGCACTGAGCTATGGAAGGAAGAGGAACGGAATGAAGTATTCGACAAGAGTCTAGAAGTTTTGTTTTTCTGACCTCTGTCAGAAAAATCCTCATTTCTAAGGAGTCTATAATTGTTCCCAAGAAGGGAACCCTTGTTGACGGGGATAGGGAACTCTTTTCCACGTTCACTTTCCAACCGTGAGATCTGAGAAAGGCCAGGACGATGTCCGTGTGAGCCTTTGCTTGAGGAAGGGACGACGCTTGAATCAGAATGTCGTCCAAGTAAGGTACTACCGCAATGCCCCTTGGTCGTAGCACAGCTAGAAGGGACCCTAGTACCTTTGTGAAAATCCTTGGAGCAGTGGCTAATCCGAAAGGAAGCGCCACGAACTGGTAATGTTTGTCCAGGAATGCGAACCTTAGGAACCGATGATGTTCCTTGTGGATAGGAATATGTAGATACGCATCCTTTAAATCCACCGTGGTCATGAATTGACCTTCCTGGATGGAAGGAAGAATAGTTCGAATGGTTTCCATCTTGAACGATGGAACCTTGAGAAACTTGTTTAAGATCTTGAGATCTAAGATTGGTCTGAACGTTCCCTCTTTTTTGGGAACTATGAACAGATTGGAGTAGAACCCCATCCCTTGTTCTCTTAATGGAACAGGATGAATCACTCCCATTTTTAACAGGTCTTCTACACAATGTAAGAATGCCTGTCTTTTTATGTGGTCTGAAGACAACTGAGACCTGTGGAACCTCCCCCTTGGGGGAAGTCCCTTGAATTCCAGAAGATAACCTTGGGAGACTATTTCTAGCGCCCAAGGATCCAGAACATCTCTTGCCCAAGCCTGAGCGAAGAGAGAGAGTCTGCCCCCCACCAGATCCGGTCCCGGATCGGGGGCCAACATTTCATGCTGTCTTGGTAGCAGTGGCAGGTTTCTTAGCCTGCTTTCCCTTGTTCCAGCCTTGCATTGTCCGCCACCCGCTTAGGTATAGGAAAAGCTTCTGGGAGCCCCGGCACCTCTAGGAACTTGTCCATTTTACATAGTTTCTCTGGGATGACCAACTTTTCACAATCATCCAGAGTGGATAATACCTCCTTAAGCAGAATGCGGAGATGTTCCAACTTAAATTTAAATGCAATCACATCAGGTTCAGCCTGTTGAGAAATGTTCCCTGAATCAGTAATTTCTCCCTCAGACAAAACCTCCCTGGCCCCATCAGACTGGGTTAGGGGCCCTTCAGAGATATTAATATCAGCGTCGTCATGCTCTTCAGTATCTAAAACAGAGCAGCCACGCTTACGCTGACAAGGGTTCATTTTGGCTAAAATGTTTTTGACAGAATTATCCATTACAGCCGTTAATTGTTGCATAGTAAGGAGTATTGGCGCGCTAGATGTACTAGGGGCCTCCTGAGTGGGCAAGACTCGTGTAGACGAAGGAGGGAATGATGCAGTACCATGCTTACTCCCCTCACTTGAGGAATCATCTTGGGCATCATTGTCATTATCACATAAATCACATTTATTTAAATGAATAGGAATCCTGGCTTCCCCACATTCAGAACACAGTCTATCTGGTAGTTCAGACATGTTAAACAGGCATAAACTTGATAACAAAGTACAAAAACGTTTTAAAATAAAACCGTTACTGTCACTTTAAATTTTAAACTGAACACACTTTATTACTGCAATTGCGAAAAAACATGAAGGAATTGTTCAAAATTCACCAAATTTTCACCACAGTGTCTTAAAGCCTTAAAAGTATTGCACACCAAATTTGGAAGCTTTAACCCTTAAAATAACGGAACCGGAGCCGTTTTAAGCTTTAAACCCTTTTACAGTCCCTGGTATCTGCTTTGCTGAGACCCAACCAAGCCCAAAGGGGAATACGATACCAAATGACGCCTTCAGAAAGTCTTTTCTAAGTATCAGAGCTCCTCTCACATGCGACTGCATGCCATGCCTCTCAAAAACAAGTGCGCCACACCGGCGCGAAAATGAGGCTCTGCTTAAGCTTTGGGAAAGCCCCTAAGGAATAAGGTGTCGAATACAGTGCCTGCCGATATTATTATATCAAAATACCCAGATAAAATGATTCCTCAAGGCTAAATATGTGTTAATAATGAATCGATTTAGCCCAGAAACAGTCTACAGTCTTAATAAGCCCTTGTGAAGCCCTTATTTATGATCGTAATAAACATGGCTTACCGGATCCCATAGGGAAAATGACAGCTTCCAGCATTACATCGTCTTGTTAGAATGTGTCATACCTCAAGCAGCAAGAGACTGCACACTGTTCCCCCAACTGAAGTTAATTGCTCTCAACAGTCCTGTGTGGAACAGCCATGGATTTTAGTTACGGTTGCTAAAATCATTTTCCTCATACAAACAGAAATCTTCATCTCTTTTCTGTTTCTGAGTAAATAGTACATACCAGCACTATTTCAAAATAACAAACTCTTGATTGAATAATAAAAACTACAGTTAAACACTAAAAAACTCTAAGCCATCTCCGTGGAGATGTTGCCTGTACAACGGCAAAGAGAATGACTGGGGTAGGCGGAGCCTAGGAGGGATCATGTGACCAGCTTTGCTGGGCTCTTTGCCATTTCCTGTTGGGGAAGAGAATATTCCTGTTGGGGAAGAGAATATCCCACAAGTAAGGATGACGCCGTGGACCGGACACACCTATGTTGGAGAAATGCATGTTCTGTCTAAATCGTTCATGTCCCTTTAAATCCCACTACTCTCCCAAATATGTGCATCAGACCTTCAGTTGTAACATCTTTAAATAGTCTACTGCACTAATTAGCCGCACACAGACTGCCCCTTTAACCCACAGAAAACAAAAACTACACTCACTCATTCACGGAGAGCTTTTACAGAGGCGCTTTTCCTTGATACTAACAAACTAAAGAGATAGCAGCCTTATCATGAGAATGCAGTTGCTTCATATTTTTATCTGCAGAGGGCATGCGTTTGTTACGTTTATTTTTTATTCCGACTGATGCTTCATAGAAACTTTTTATCTTGAGCCCATTCACATTTTTATTACTAGCTTTTTTCATATTTTACATTTTTATAAGAAATCACAGTGATTGAAGTGAAATCATGGGTCTACTATAAAGTAACAATTCTGCTAATGTATGAAGGATCCTATCAGTTCGTTCTTGTGCTTAGCCTAAAGGACACATTGCAAACAATGTTAATTGGCCAGTTCTGTGCTATATCTACAAGTAAAATAGAAGCAACATGCACTAAAGATGTCACAATTTGCAAACATGCAAAGTAAATGAATGATGTGTTTGAGGTTTTATTTCTTACATTCAAAAAGTTTATTCTTACTGGCACAACAAATATATTTTGTTTAGTTTGTAAAATAATATTTAAGCCCCTTAAGCCAGTGGTTTTCAACCCAAGTGACCTCAAGGCACAGTACATTTTAGCCTCCTACTGAATTGCCCCTACGTGCACACGTGTGCATGCGCAATAGCACTCTGACAGGCCTGTCCGTATTCTTTATGTGTGGAGTGGCAGGCCTGTCAGAGCAAGCAGCGGGGGTATGTGGGGTTGTGGCCCAGCAGCGGGGTCATCACAGCTCGGTACTGAGCCGTGGCCCAGCTTTTAAGAAACCAGACCCTAAGCACTGAGCCCGTTTTGACAATTGTGCTATTTATATTTACACAAACATTTTTACTGGTTTGATGTATCCACACAACTTCACAAATCATTTAATATCAAAATAATATAATTAGTATTCTGATGAGATGTTTTAAGAAGTTTTAGAAGTACAGTAAGGTCCCTTAAAGGACTACTAACTACAACATAATTCAATAATTGACAAATACACAAGAAAAACATAAATTATGCTCATCTTTTCTTCTGATGGAAAGAGTCCACAGCTGCATTCATTACTTTTGGGAAATAAGAACCTGGCCACCAGAAGGAGACAAAGACACCCCAACCAAATGCTTAAATACTCCTCCCACTTCCCTCATCCCCCAAGTCATTCTGCCAAGGAACAAGGAACAGTAGAAGAAATACCAGGGTGAAATTGTGCCAGATGAATAAAATTAAAAGACACCCCACAGAAAAAATTGCGGGTGGGGAGCTGTGGACTCTTTCCATCTAAAGAAAAGGAAATTATCAGGTAAGCATAATTAATGTTTTTCTTCACAAATTGAAAGAGTCCACAGCTGCATTCATTACTTTTGGGAAAACAATACTCAAGCTATAGAGGACACTGAATGCAAGAACTGGAGGGTAGAATAGGCGGCTCATTCTGAGGGCACCTGGCATGAAAACCACACCCAACCAAACCGCACTTCGTTAAAGCCGGTCCAAAAAAAAAAACTAGAAGGAAAAGGCCCCAAGGACACTGACCCACAGATAGTCCGAAAGCCTAACTAGAGGCCGCAAGCAAACACACTGAGCCGACACTCCTCCAGGAGAACCGTCGCCCAGCAGTCGGTCCCCACACAACCCTTTACTAGCACAAGTCAAAATCCCCAAAAGGGAGAGGACAAGGGGGATCCATAGGGATACCCAAAAGGTACAGTAAGATCCATAAGGAAAACCTCCCTCCAAAAGAAAACCAAGTTCACAGAGACCCAAAAGAATCCTGAGAACAAGGGGAGACGATGCCCAACCCAGGCAGAACCACAAGGAACAAACCGGGCATCATCAAGGAGAAGAAACATCTCCCAAACATCGTGCAACAGCACAGAAAAAGACAGCTGAAGACAAACGTCCTCAAGCGTCAGAACTCAGAGACTGAGCAAACAGAAAAAATAGTGGTAGCAAACTCAGAAGAGAGACATCCAAGTCCAGTAACACGCTGCCATCCGTAGGAAGACACGGAGAAAACACTATCCGTAAGGAAGAGTGGCCGAACAAAAATTTTAAATTGCCCAACCTCCAAGACAGGGGGCACACACCAGGCAATCCAAGCTGCCAGGCATACTCACAGATCTTAAACAGGGAAGGCACAGAACCACAAAAAAAGGTCCACTGGCACCCCCAAGATCTAAAGATGACAACAGATCTCAGATCCTACACCTAGCCGGACCAGTCCAAGCAATGGCAGATCTGAAGCAGGGGAGCCAAGGAACCCCAAGACCGGCCCCCAAGAGGGCAGAAGAATGGACACAGACACTTCAACCTAGAGACAATCGAGCAGGCGTTAGACCCAAAGAGATTTAGCAAAGCAAAAACGAAGTCTCAATGCGGAGCCAGCAGCTCTCCAGATGGAAAGGAACAACTTAATGAGCAGACCAATGTCCGAACCGGAGAAAACATCTGTACCAACCTCCCGAACATAGGAGAGGCCCCTAAAAAAGGAACCACACCTCAGTAAGGAGGACTACGAGCCTCCTGAAGAGGAGAGTATCTATAAACACCTGCCCATAAGACAGAAAGTCGTAGAAAGAACCGAGAGAACACAAGGCCACGTCACAGGACCCCTTAAAACACCATCATGCTAGCACACATACCAGGCGCAGGAGGGATAGCTGAGCAACTGCAAACCTTCTGCTTGCTGGGCAGGAAAGCCCACCATCAGGTTACATCAGTTGGCTGTCCTAAGGGAACCGCATCGTCCGGTACAAAACAAGCCCCAAGGACACCCTGGCTCTCAGAAAATCTGGCCAAGTTGTAAACATCCAGAACAAGGGTTAAGCCCAAATACCCCGGCAACTGGAACCCCCAGGCCAATCCTAGGATCCTAAGGTCCGGTAACATACCACAGCGGGAACCACAAAGTGAAAATGCAGAGTAAAACCCTCGACAACTGGAAGAATCAGGACAAGAAGCCCAGGCCCCACAAATGTTTTGATTAAACAATCTTCCAGGAACATAATCCCTCACCTGATATCAAAAACAGATCTCCCAGGGAAATATCCAGATTAACCTGGACGTCAAGAGCAAGGAGCCTTGCAAGTCCCGACCTAAAGGGAAGAGACCACCCCTTGTAGGAGCCCAACAAGGCCATATAAGGACGCTAGCAGGCGCCCAAGCAACATTAACCTGATTGTGCTTGTAAAGCGCGGCTAATCTCCCCTAAGGGACTCAAGGCGCTGCTCATTTTATCAACCTCAAAGGGAGGAAAGGCTGAGTAGACCTCACCGGGGAACGAACTTGCAACCCTCGTTTTGCTACAGTGCAGAGTAACCACAGAGCATTAGTATGCTGAGCTAGCTTCCAGCTAGCCACAAGCTCCAGGCACAAGGGGAACAGTGAGGACAAGTCACCCAAACAGAGCAACAGCAAGTCTTCGCATCATCTCAGATACGAAGTCAGAGGACGAAAAAGCATGGGTTTGGATGCCACATGGAAGGCAATACCTGACCATATGAGCCGAAAGCCACTAGGACCTCTTCTACCAAAGAAGGAAATGCAGAGCATTCCCAACACCGGGGAGGGACCCCTAACCGGAGCCCATAAAGACCCTACTGTCTAATGTCCGGAAAAAGGAACAAACAACTCCCAAAGGGAATCCAAGTCCCCAAAAGGTGACCCAATCCCCAAGGAGAAACGGACAAAGTCCAAAAAGGTCTCAATGAAAAAGAGAACCACTAAAGGAACAAGTCCAAAAAGGACAATTCCCAGAGCCTCCTAAAGGAAAAGCCGCCCACAGTGGAAAAGAGGCGCTAACCTTCCCACCATGTAGGAAGGAATACTCTAGGTCTCGAGGGTATCGGAAACAACAGAAAGTGACGCAGCAGAATTCACTGACCCAGTCACCAGACTGGCTTTTTAAGGACTGACGCAATCCTGGGAGCCGCACGGACCCACAAGTCCTTTTGAGAATGCTTAGGTGAAACTTGTAAACTAAATAACAAGAAACATAAATAATATTGTGAGCACTCAGCGCTTCAACCTGACCAGCAAGGTAGAATAGTCGCCAAGTGTCTGAATAAGCCGCGAGACAGAAGATCTGAACCCAAGCAGGACCAGCCTGCAACCCGGTTCATAAATGCCAAGCTGGCAAAGTCCGCCTTCAGAGAATGAGGAAGAAAAAAACAGACAAACAAGGGACTAACGTGTCCCAAACAACTTCCGTAGAAGCAAACAGCGAGCATCGATCCAGGAGAAAGTTCCCGAAGGAAACATAGAATAAAATAAAAAAATAATATTCATCCTAACCGGATAAAATTAAATGACAGGCAACCCGAAGGTTAACACCCAAGAAGAACAGAAGACCCGCAGGACCAGCCTAACGGAAACCCTGTTCCTGCAATAAAACTGGGAATGATCTCGATAACAAGACTTAAGGGAGATTACTTCATCCACCCATGTCTAACGAGGTGAGCCATTCGAAGTAGGAGACTGATGGGTCCCATAGCCGAAAAGGCTAGAGTCCCCAAACAACTCAAAAACATGTCTGAGTAGAACACGAAGGCAAGCCAGCCTGTAACAAAAGGCACAAGACTCAGGAACAGTTACACCCACAGGGAATTGCACATGCCCTCCCATGGCTGGGAGACCCGGGCAATCCGGCATGAGCACAATCACAAATAAACATCTGGACTTTGTAGGCGGACAAACGCCAAAAGTATGCAAAAACGAAAACGTGCCACAACCTCCGGGGGGGAGCAATCCACTTTCGATGAGGAAAAAACATAACCTGGGTTACCCGCATGTGTAGTAGTAGAAGGGAGCGGTAGGGAACTCGCCTCCCAGAGGACAGGGCCCCCCGATGCGGATGGCTCAGCAGTCCCTTGAATCCCTGAGTCCGAGGAACAAGGCGCCCTAGGACGGCCTAAAGAACATAACTGACTGACCTGAGTCAATGGGGCCAATTCGCATTTGTCACAGGACGAAGAATCTGAATCAGAAAGCTGAACAATCTCAACATCAGCATCCTCCATAATTGGATAAAGGATGCCAAAAGATGGATTATATATTAAACAATTTAGACGGCACCTGACACCGACAATGGCTGGGGCACTCACCACCTCCTATGAACCAAACACCAGCACACCAGATTTCTCCATCGCCACACAGTCAGGAATGCGGAAATGGGAAATCAGAATGTAAACACGACCGGTCACAAGGTGAACCGTACAGTCCAAAAAAAGTGCGCCCAACCGTAAGGTCGCGTCACTTCGAAAGGCCGTTATGTTCCAAAAGCCACAAGCCCAGTTAACACTACACATAAGCAGTTTGAATCACATAACAAACATGATTTAAACCCCCGCACCCAGTTCAATAATCCCCCTCAGGAGATATTAACCCTTGATTCCAAGATACTATAAGGAGTCCCACTGAGACCCTGTATTTCTCATGTAAGTTCACAGGAACAAACGAGTTACAGTACATTCATGAAGAAGTAAAATAAAACAATCTTACCAGAATCTACGCCGTGGAACAGGAACACGGCCCTTTAATTGTGACGGATAGTAGCATCGCCTCCGCTATGGACTTGAGAGAAGAAAGCAGGCAGCGAAGCGAAGTTCGACAACGCCAATTGTTTGTGGAGTTGTTAAAATGAATCTGGATGGTTTTGCAGAAAGATTCTTCCTTCATCTCCAGACTTTCATCCAAACCCTCACTGAGATACTGATAGGATTACTTAAAACTCCCGTCCCATGTCAAAGAGTACTACCCTCCATAAGAGACAAAAACAAACTTCTGACACTTCTCTGCCAACCTCCTGGGACGAAAGGCAAAGAATGACTGGGGGATAAGAGAAGTGGGAGGAGTATTTAAGCCTTTGGCTGGGGTGTCTTTGCCTCCTCTTGGTGGCCAGGTTCTTATTTCCCAAAAGTAATGAATGCATCTGTGGACTCTTTCCATTTATGAAGAAAAATACAATTCAATATCATTTACTTTGAATTTTAAATGAGTAGTAGAATATGTTCTGGCAAATTTCAAAGTTAATCCAATCGTCCCTCCCCATGTATCATGTGACAACCATCAGCTAATAACAAAATGCATATACGTATATACTGTGAATGCTTGTACATATGCAGTAGGAGCTGGAGCCTCAGAAAGTGTGCATATAAATAGAATGTGCATGTTTTGATAATGGAAGTATATTGGAATGTTTAGGTTTTTTAATGTCATGCTTTATCTGAATGATGAAACTTTAATTTGATTTTAATGTCCCTTTAAGGAATTTTAGAAAGGGAAATGTGTAACTTCTGGACTGTTTATCTCACTATGCTTGTTCTGGGCATAAAGGAGATACACATACATTACAATATGTATTTTATTCAATGCTATTATCAGTAAGCAAACAATACAAAATCTAACCGCTGTTTATATGTTAATAGAAATATGATGATAAAAAACTTTCTAGCGTGAGTTTATGTGTTTACTCGTTAATACCAATTACAAATATTTCAGAAACGTTTTTAGCTACAAAAACACGAGTAGCAGTTTCAATAAGAATAGTACCGGTATGTACACAAGGACACTGCACATAACATTTCAACCTCATTATCAGGAAAGAAAACTTGTGCAACTCCACTACCTTCTAGTCACAAACAAATAATGTATAGGTTACATGCCATAGGTAATATGATTCCCACCACTGGTGATCCGTAATGTTACGTGATCAGCAAAAACAAGGGTAGGTCACAGTATTTCTTAGCTTTAGTGTGTTTAAGTGATAAATAAGCCAGGGGTCAGAATAAGTTTCAGAAATCCGGGACTACAACCCAACAAAAAACATAAAGGGACATATTTTACCTGCATTAAACTGATTTCAAAAAGCTCAATTACTTTTTTTATACAGTATATAATCCCACATATAGGGGTCAGTATACAATATACAGTTGCAAATGTAGAGAATAGTTCTACAGTCACACACAATATTTAATATAAATGGCAATCAGTTACTATACACTGACGTACAACTGTTTGTTGAAATTAAATAAACAGAACTAGTACATGTAATTATGATAGTGCACCAAAAAAGTCCTACGAAGTAATGGAGAACATAAGCAGTTTCAGCGCTTAGTAGCTCCACCTGATGTCAACACATGCATTTTGTTTTCCTTTGCTCTTAATTAAAATGTTGTTTATCACTGAATTTTCACAATGATGCCCTTTCTAACAGACAAATTAAATTTAAGTCAGCAGTTATTATTTTAATTATAGCAAAAATATTTTAGTGACAGTTAAAGTTTAAGTTTTTACTCAACTGTACAAAGCCTGTAATATTTCTGGATTTAAAGGGACAGTCTAGTCCAAAATAAACTTTCATGATTCAGATAGAGAATGTAATTTTAAACAATTTTCCAATTTACTTTTATCACCAATTTTGCTTTGTTTTCTTGGTATTCTTAGTTGAAAGCTAAACCTAGGAGGTTCATATGCTAATTTCTAAGCTTTTGAAGGCCGCCTCTTCTCTCAGGGCATTTTGACAGTTTTTCACCACTAGAGGGTTTTAGTTCACGTTTATCATATAGATAACACTGTGCTCAAGCACGTGGAGTTCCAGTGAGCAAGCTCTGATTGGCTAAAATAGATGTCTGTCAAAAGAACTGAAATAAGGGGGCAGTTTGCAGAGGCTTAGATACAAGGTAATCACAGAGGTAAAAAGTGTATTTATATAACTGTGTTGGTTATGCAAAATTATGGAATGGGTAATAAAGAAATCATCTATCTTTTCAAACAATAAAAATTCTGGTGTAGACTGTCCCTTTAAGTGTGCACATAATGGAAATTCCCCAAAAAACAACTGTTAAAAGGATAGTAAACACAAAATTTTGTATTTCATGATTCAGATAGAGCATGCGATTTTAAGCAACTTTCTAATTTACTCCTATTATAAAATTTTCTTCGTTCTCTTGGTATCGTTATTTGAAAAAGCAGGAATCTACGCTAAGGAGTCGGCCCATTTTTGGTTCAGCACCCTGGATAGCGCTTGCTGATTGGTGGGTACAATTAGTCACCAATCAGCAAGCGCAACCTAGGAACTGAACCAAAAATCAGCCGACTCCTAAGCTTAAATTCTTGCTTTTCAAATAACGATAGCAAGAGAATGAAGAAAAATTGATAATAGGAGTAAATTAGAAAGTTGCATGCTGTATCTGACTCATGAAAGAAAAAAATTGGGTTTAGTATCCCTTTTAATGAAGCATTTCCATGTGAGAACGGTTCTGCAGAACAAATCTCACCAGTACCTCCAATAAACATTTTGTATTTTCTAGGTAAAACAGACAAAACATACTAAAGACACTAATATCTGACATGTTGAGATTGCAAACAAAATATATATAAAATCTAAGTAATTTTATTGTAATTTGATATTATCAGTTAATCCAATTCTGGCAAAACATTACTTCTGAAAATATTATAAATAATAATAAACAATCGAGTAAGTTCATAACATAGTCACGGTTTACAATTTTTATATGCAATGTAATAACACATCAACAATTATCGAGCTGGAAGATATTTACCACATAATTACACACACAAAGGTCAAACCATATAGAGGGTTTCCCCTGTAATTATAGGACTGATTTGTATCTTAATACATTGACCTGCAGACATGAATGGAATAGAAAATTTAGTCTATGGCCTCTAGTTATCAAGTCGTCGACTTTCTTGCATTCAACGGCACAAATATGCTCGCCTAAGATCGCCTAACATCGCTGCCGCGGACCTGAATACGCTCTCCAAAATCGTCAAGAAAGCTGTCAAAAAGTAATGCACCAAGTACGGAGCGCTGCTCATCGCTCCGTACTTGGTGCATTACTTTTTGACAGCTTTCTTGACGATTTTGGAGAGCGTATTCAGGTCCGCGGCAGCGATGTTAGGCGATCTTAGGCGAGCATATTTGTGCCGTTGAATGCAAGAAAGTCGACGACTTGATAACTAGAGGCCATAGACTAAATTTTCTATTCCATTCATGTCTGCAGGTCAATGTATTAAGATACAAATCAGAACTAACAGTCATCGATCTTGCTGCTCTTCGGCTTATTTGCAGCTTTATTGGTGCCCTGTCACTAAGCACCCACACTATACTGTTTTACCCCTATACCGCCGCTCCTGGAGCCCGCCGCAACTCTAATAAAGTGTTTAACCCCTAAACCGCCGCTCCCTGAGCCCACCGCCACCTACATTATATGTATTAACCCCTAAACCGCCACCACCTACATTATATGTATTAACCCCTAAACCGCCGCTCCCTGAGCCCACCGCCACCTACATTATATGTATTAACCCCTAAACCACCACCACCTACATTATATGTATTAACCCCTAAACCGCCGCCACCTACATTATATGTATTAACCCCTAAACCGCCGCTCCCGGACCCCGCCACCACCTACATTATATGTATTAACCCCTAAACCGCCGCTCCCGGACCCCGCCGCCACCTACATTATATGTATTAACCCCTAAACCGCCACTCCCGGACCCCGCCGCAACTAAATAAAATGTTTAACTCCTAAAAAAAAAAACATAGAAAAATACACAGCATAATGAACAAACATATCAAACACACCCCAGTTACCTAAGAATAAGCAAAGACCAATGGTGAGCAAGAAATATTTTGTATGTAACTAAGGTTTGTAAATTGATATGGCTGTTCAGATAGACTGAAATGGGTTTGAAACAAATAGCCAATCAGATGACATGCTCTGATTTGGAATACAATGTTTAATAGATTGGTGTGAGGGCCCATAAAAGAAAAGTTTAAAATATGTACTCACCCATTACTAGAAGTTCCACACGGTCCTCATTTTTACCTTCCAAGTCATCTGGTGTAACAACATTACAGTAATAGAGGCCACTGTCACCCCACTGCAGATTTCCAAACTGAAGATCAGCATCTAAACACACAATATAATGTAGGATAAGACACAGAAAAGTGTGGGGGGGGGGAACAAAAACAGATATTGTCTTGTTGTTTTCATCTTATCTTTAACAGTCTCATACTCTCTTATTTCATGTCATTATATCAATGTTCATGTCATCCTAATTTTTGCTATATCAAGCATTTTGTTTCTCTACTTGTTTATTTCCTTTTCTTGTAGGGTTAAGACACTGGGGCTGTAGCGTATCATAACTGCCAGACATCACTGAATGCCGACAGCATACACATTTAGCATTGCACAAGCAGTTCTGATAAACTGCTTGTGCAATGCCGCCCCCTGCAGATTTGCAGCCAAGTGGTCGCTAGCAAGGGGTGTCAATCAGCTCAATCATATAGGATCGGGCGGATTGATGTCCACAGCCTGGAGGCAGCGGACCAGTTAAGGAGCAGCGGTCTTGAGACCGCTGCTTCTTAACTGCTGTTTCCGGCGAGCCTGAAGGCTTGCGCGGAAACAAGGGGAACAGGTGCCATTCGGGCCTTGTTAAATCAGCCCCACTGGCTTTACCACAGATACCCAAATAAAAAGACTCTCTACCACAGGGAACAATAATACTAGGGAGAAACTTGGAGAACTAACTTGTAGGAGAACCTTGTGACTTGGATTCCAGACCATTAGTCTCAAGACACTCTTTTAAAACATCATACAGGTAGAAACACCTTTATCCAAGCTGCTTGGGACTGGAAAAGGTTTGGATTTCATAATAGTTTGGATTTTGGAATATTTGTAGGTTTGCATCTGTAAAATCCTTGAAGAGGGAATGAGACCAAGTGTAAACAAGATCTAATGTAATTTAGGCAATATTTACATGTCATAAAACAGCTTATACATGCAACCTTAAATGTGACTGAACTACAACCATCCACAGGGACCTTTTGTAGCACAGCGCCCTATATAGGTTGCAAGTTTATCAACACTATATGTACATAAGGAAAAGGTATAATTAATATATATTTTGCTTAGGGTGACAATGCAATCTGATGGCTATTAATCTTATCCTTTATAACCTCCTGAATCCCCCTTCCTTTTGTCAGAGATATATTTTATTATAATGGTGTTGCCTATATGTTTTCAGTATATTTATTTATTTATAAAATATTTTACCGGGAAGGATACATTGAGATTTCTCTCGTTTTCAAGTATGTCCTGGGTCCACAAAACATTGCATTGTTACAATAGGGTACAATAAAATAACAACACAATATTAATACATAATGTATGCAAAATTTAACATAGAACAGGTAGGAAATATATAATCAACCATGACAGGTGCATTCTGTTTTGAGATATGTAGAGAGGGATCTCTTAAAGGATTTTAGGCTTGGGGAAGGTTTGAAAGTGTGCGGGAGGTCTTCCATAATTGTGGTGCTCAGTAGGAAAAGGAGGATCGAGCTGCTTTCTTTTTGTATTGAGGCAAACTAAATAATGTGCTGGTACTTGATCGGAGGTTACAGGAGGTGGGAACAACCGGGGAGAGCATTCTGCTCAGGTAGGGTGGGAGCTTCCCAGAAAGGCTCTTAAACACAAGGCAGGAAAGATGGAGGGTGCGTCTGGATTCCAGCAACGAGTTATACAATGTATTAAGTTTACTAAAGGATTACTTTCTGTTATAACTTTTAAGCTAAACAACTAACATATTAAAGTTAATAAACATTAATTAAAACCTACTGACCTATATTTTCTCCAAAACGAAGTTTCATAAAAGTTATATCTTTTATTCGCCGATGATGTCACGTTATCCTGCCCACTATTTTCAGCACTGAGTGTTCAAAATACTTAAACCAATAACTTTGTGTTTAAAGCGCCATTTTGAAACCTAGGTATTGTAAACGGATTGGTACAGAGCAAAGGATACCCACGAAGAGGGTTTGGAAAACAATTAAATTTGCAGACAAGATTTCTGATATACGGTAGAGATATGTTAATGAAATGCTATTGATAAAAAGCGTATTTGGGGTAGTTAGTTAGTAACAGGCATAGAAAATATTTACTTACAGTGGCCCTTTAAGGTGAGTTTGCGGTGCAGGTGCATATACTACATCCCCAAAATCAATGATTGGCATCAGCATTAGCTGTACAATCTTTTCCTTTACTGTAGGGCTGAGGCAGGATTTGTTTCTGTACAGGACACCTAGTTTTGGATAGAGTTTAGATGCAAGTTTTTCTATGTGGAGGCCAAAAGATTGGGGTCTAACAACATACCCAAGTATTTGAAAGAGTGGACTGCGGTCAGTGTGCAATTTGATTTTGTTTTGATGCGAAGATGGGAATTTTGTAGTATGTGTAATTTAGGTACCGTTCCAAAGATCATTGTGACATTGTTTTCTCAGTGTTTAGAAGAGTTTGTTTTTTGAGATCCACTTTCTACCTCTGTGAACTGGTCTTGGAGCACTGCCTCAAGCTGCGGCAGATCAGATTTGCTTGCATACATTACTGTGTCGTCTGCGTACATGTGTACAGTTGAGGATTTGCAGACATTTGGCAGATCATTTATAAAGAATGTGAATAGTAGGGGGCCGAGAATGGAACCTTGGGGAACACCACACTTGACTCGGAGAGGGAGGAAATCGCTGTCAGAAATGGATACATATTGTGATCGATCCGATACATATGATTGAAACCAGGTTAGCGAACAATCACCAATACCTGAGTTTTTTAGTTTGAGCAGTAGTATGTTGTGGTCTACTGTGTCCAAGGCCTTTGCAAAATCAAGGAAAATTGCTCCAGTTAGGTCTCCTTGTTCCATGCCAGCTTGGATGTCGTTGCAAACTTTTAGGAGGGCAGTTGTAGTGGAGTGATTAAGGTGAAAACCTGATTGATCAGGGGTCACATAGTTAGATTGTTGGTAATACTCACATAGTTGCGTATGGACGCATTTTGCTAAGATTTTTTACAATACTGGGAGCAATGATATTGGGCGATAGTTAGAAACCAAGGTAATTTCACCACTTTTATGGAGAGGCACTACTCTTGCAGTCTTCCAAAGTTTGGGTATGTATACAGACACCAAGGATTCGCTAATTAGGATTGTGACAGGTTTAGCAATTGCCGGCGCACTCAACACACAACAGCATTTCTGAAATTTGATCAGGTCCAGACTGATTTTTCATTTTTAGATTATTAAGGTGTTTCTTAATGACATTGATGGGTACAGGTCTAAAATTTAACTTCTCTATATTGGGTCTTTGCAGATTTAGTGGGGCCTGATCCACATTTGTAGTTTCAGGATGTGTGTCATTTATTAATTTGTCAATCAGGGTAGTGGAGCATCCGAAAAAATAATTGTTAAAGGCATTTGCTACTTCTAAGGGAAGTTGCAGGGTTTGGATGTCCACTTTCACAGTGGAGGGTTGGAAGTGGATTGGGGGAGTGTGCAAGTTATTTATGACTTTCAAAAACTTTCTAGGGTTTGATATGTTATTGTTCAGATTTTCAGAGAAATATTGGGCCTTGGCCAATTTTGTTTGTTTAGTGCATACATTCGGCCATTGTCTATATACACAGTGATCGTTCATAGAGCCAGTATGCTTGAAATTTGACCAGAATGAATCCGGAAACTGGTACATTTGAATGAGGTCAGCTGTGATTTAATTCATAGGTGCTCCTTTTACTCTCACCTTATGCAGCGGGGCATGCAAATTCCAAACTTGTAGGAGTTCGGACTGAAATAATTATTTATCTGGGATTAGGTTTAATCTGTGACGGGGAGGTTCTTGATGTCATCTAGAAATGATTGAAGATTACATTTTTTGAAGGACCTGGTTATTTTAACCTTGGGATAGGATTTAGTAGCCTTTATTTTGCGCATGCAGTACACTAAGCAGTGGTCATTGAAATTGGGAGAACACCTGCCTCCTGGATTCGGTCAGGAGAAGTGGAGAGAATCCAGTCGAGCAGGGTGTGGTTATGGCTTTTAATGTTTATGCGAGTTGTGGAGGAGATTAATTGCGTTAGCTGCTAAGTCTTAAACAGCGAGCAAGAACTATTATTTTTAGGATTCAGCCAATCAATATTAAAATCTCCAAAGACCAAAATTTCACTTTTTGGGTTTTGAGCTATGGTTTCACTAAGGAGCTGTGCTATGTCAGAAAGGGAATGCACAGGGGAGCTAAGTGGGTGGTAGAATCCTGCAACAATGATTGATTTACTGCACGGGATTTCAATTGTGCCAGAAAGGAAATCAAAGGTGGCAGGACAGCTATATTTTTGTAAGGGGGTGTGCTTTATGGAATTGTCAATATAAATTACAATGCCGCATTATCTTTTTGCTCTGTCATTTCTATGGCATGAATACCCATGTATTGCAATGGCAGAGTCAGGTATTTTTACAGTTAGCCACAATTCAGAGATCATAATGATTTTGGGCTTTTAATGTGAACACCATGCTTGCAGTGCATCACTTTTTGGTAGTAAGCTGTGGATATTACAGTGCACAAAGGAGAGGCCTTTTTTAGCTGGAAGGCTAGGAACGGAATTTGTTGGGGGACCAGGGTTAGACTCTACATCATTTGCAAGAGCAAGCAACATAAAGAATAGGAATTTGGACATAATTTTTGTTTGGTCATATAGTAAATGGGATACTTTATAATTTTGTGAGGTGAGGGTAGGAGGACTATTTTTATAACTCTCCGCCAGCAATCAGCAGATAAGTTACAGCAACAGAGCAGGCCATGGTGTATGATAATTTGTTTTCCAATTTGAGGTGTGTGCTTATGGCGGTAGTGATGTGAACAAAACTGGAGTGAGAAAAGGGTTATCACGAATAACAGTATATCATTTTTGGATTCATGTTAGTGGTATGAGGTGTGTAGATGAAAATAAAACACAAATAGTAAAACATAAAAATTAAAAAAGAAATAAAAGTATATACTATTGATGTGTGATATATAGCTAGGGAGAGAGGGTATGTATTTTATAGGGTTAAGTGAATGGAAGGATGCCCTGATCAGTGTTTGCACCTGTCAGTTCAGGAGAATGAATGTTGTGTGGGAGAATATCTATAATTGAGGAAATGAGCTTGGGGTGGGTTGGAAACTGTCTTCCAGAAGGCTACCTGTTTGTTAGCAGAGGGCAGTGAAACAGCTGAGTGGAGGTCTGTGTATTGCTTGCAAGTCTGGGGAAGGATATATTTTAAATTAGGCTATTTGTTAGCAGAGGGCAGTGGAATAGCTGAGTGGAGGTCTGTGTATTGCTTGCAAGTCTGGGGCAGGATATATTTTAAATCAGGTTGTTTGTTAGCAGAGGGCAGTGGAACAGCTGAGTGGAGGTCTGTGTATTGCTTGCAAGTCTGGGGAAGGATATATTTTAAATCGGGCTGTTTGTTAGCAGAGGGCAGTGGAACAGCTGAGTGGAGGTCTGTGTATTGCTTGCAAGTCTGGGGCAGGATATATTTTAAATCAGGCTGTTTGTTAGCAGAGGGCAGTGGAAAAGCTGAGTGGAGGTCTGTGTATTGCTTGCAAGTCTGGGGCAGGATAAATTTTAAATCAGGCTGTTTGTTAGCAGAGGGCAGTGGAAAAGCTGAGTGGAGGTCTGTGTATTGCTTGCAAGTCTGGGGCAGGATAAATTTTAAATCAGGCTGTTTGTTAGCAGAGGGCAGTGGAACAGCTGAGTGGAGGTCTGTGTATTGCTTGCAAGTCTGGGGCAGGATATATTTTAAATCAGGCTGTTTGTTAAGCTTTATATGGAGTGTGTCAGCTTAAGTTAAATGTTCTGTGGTAAGAGACTAGTCCTGAGTTAAAGGGACAGTAAACCTCAAAAATAATGTTATATAATTCTGCATATAGTGCAGAATTATATAACATTATTTTAGCCTTATCTGTATTAAACATACTATTGCCTTTTAATTTTAAAAAAACCTGGCTGTTTTACAGACCCGCTCTCTGCTGCGCGGGTTTGTTTTATTCACACAGCGCATCGGGCCAGCTGTATAGTTACAGCCCGGCCCGACCGCTCCATAACACAAAGTGCAGCTCGCTCCTGCTGTCAGACAGATGTGCAGAATTATATAACATTATTTTTAAGGTTTACTGACACTTTAAATAAAGCATAGTCAGTAGTTCTGTTTGGAATGGTTGGTTTTGACTGATTCTTTTAGGGATTCCAGTGGCAAAGGTTTAGGTCCTTCTTTCTGGCTACACTTTTCCCTGTAGTGGAGACCTGTTACAGAGTCTGTAGTTCTATAAACAAATAGCTGGTCCTGTGAGCCCAAAGTGTCTTTTTAAAGACAGTACAGGCAAACAAATCATTACAGGCCTGAAAGAGGAAGCGAGGCAGATTGATCAATACCTGCCTGTGTAATCTGAAAGCTGTGTCTAAAAGTCCGCCCGAATAGCAAATGTATATTTGGCATCTGCTTTGTCGCAAACTCCACACAAAATAATAGTCTGGAAGTCTGAATGAAAGCAGTCTCAAAAGAACCTGCTATGTATAACTAGTGTATAATGAATGTGTATTTCAAACATGTACTGTATATAATCAAACATAACTAAAAATAATAGACAGTCAGGAAGTTGGAACGAATATTAGTAAGGACCTAAAAATAAATTGTCAGTTTTATACATGCTTGGCGATGGATGTATTACTATTTAATGTTGCAACAACCCTTCTCCTTAAAAGGTGCTGTAAACAACAGCTCAATTTACTGCAAAGTTAAGAGGTTAACCAGCAAAGACGGTGGATAAGGGTAACAAGATTGCTTTTGCCCTTTTGTGGTCTACAAGATGTAACAGGCCGTGAGATATTGCAGAGATTCAAGCTTTCAATGCAATCAATTATGATGCTTTTTAACCAGATACAGAACTATTTGGCTATCCCTGGCATGTTGAGATTGTTGGTTGTTCTGCATTTCACAGTCAGTGGGTTGTTCCAATCTGTGTCCATTGTTTTCATTGGCATTAGTCAACCTACATTCTCCAGACACCTACGGACTGTATTAGATGCCATGTACACAATATGTAAGCGTCATGTTTGAGTCCCTGAAACACCTGAGGGATGGCAATCAGTGAAACTATTTTTTTCAGTATTGCTGGCATTCCAAATGTATTAGGTGCTATAGACAGCACACATATTGCTTTGAGACCACCAGAAGAAATGTTCAACAATAGAAAGCATTTTTACTCCCTGGATGTGCAAATGGCGTGTGATGCCCAACTTTGAATCATAAGTGTTTCCTGGTTTCCCTTGTTCATATATGAATCTAGTCTGGCTTCTAATTTATCATTTGTTGCCGACCATCATGTCACAAGAGCTGCTGGTGCAACGCCGCCCCCTGCAGACTCGCGGCCAATGTGCCGCCAGCAGGGGGTGTCAATCAACCCGATCGGTTTGAATTCCGGCGATTCCTGTCTGCCTGCTCAAAGCAGGCAGGCAGGGTTATGGAGCAGCGGTCTTTGTGTTTCTGGCGAGTCTGAAGACTTGCCAGAAACACGGGCCATCAAGCTCCGTTCGGAGCTTGATAGATATGCCCCAATGGCTGTGGGGAATATAACAGTGTGGGAATATAACAGTGTTCTGCACTTCCAATTCTAACAGGAACTGAAAAGCTCTCAATTTCAGAATGGAATTACAGGAAAAGTGGACAAAAAATAAATAAAAGTACCTGTATATTGCAGATTTATATATATACACGATTTATCATTTTATATTACAATCTCAAAGTGTTTAATGTCCCTTTCATGCAGGTATAACTGATAATCTAATGGCAAGAAAGTCTTTACTGCTGGTAGGATGCCCTTTTTGGTAAGAGGGAAAGGCTTTTCTGCAGACCGGATAGACTTATGCGCCTCTAGTTATCAAGCCGTCAACCGCAAATATGCTGGAATTCCGCAGTGTATTTGTGGCGAGGCTGATTCGCCATAGTTATCAACCCCTACTGCCCGACACAGATCGATTCTTATGTCACTACAGATGTTCCGAATGCAAGTTCGGCACAATCTGACTACTTTTGGTAGTTATCAAACTACTACCAGGTACGCTCGCCACTATTCTGGGCCAGCTATTCCGCGCCACTATTCCGGTACCTGGATTTCAATCCGCCTCCCTAGAGGCGGCGGATCCCATAGGAATCAATGGGAGTCTGACCATAGTGAAAGTTCATGTTCGCTGCAGCCCGATATCCCATTGATTCCTATGGGAAATGTCTGCACCTAACACCCTAACATGTACCCCGAGTCTAAACACCCCTAATCTGTCCCCCCCTACACCGCCGCAACTAAATAAATGTATTATCCCCTAAACTGCCGCTCCCAGACCCCGCCGCCACCTACATTATACATATTAACCCCTAATCTGCCGCCCCCTATACCGCCGCCACCAACATAAACTTATTAACCCCTATCCTGCGTATCCCGGACCCCACTGCAACTAAATAAATTTTTTAACCCCTAAACCGCCGCACCCGGAGCCCACCGCCACCTATATTAAAGTTATTAACCCCTATCCTGCCCCCCACTACACCACCGCAACCTACATTAAACTTATTAACCCCTAAACCGCCGCCTATATTAAACTTATTAACCCCTAAACCCAAGTCTAACACTAACACCCTCCTAACTTTAATATTATTTTAATAAATCTAAATAAAACTTACTCGTATTAACTAAATTATTCCTATTTAAAACTAAATACTTACCTGTAAAATAAACCCTAAGATAGCTACAATATAACTAATAATTACATTGTAGCTATTTTAGGGTTTATATTTATTTTACAGGCAACTTTGTATTTATTTTAACTAGGTACAATAGCTATTAAATAGTTAATAACTATTTAATAACTACCTAGCTAAAATAATTACAAAATTACCTGTAACATAAATCCTAACCTAAGTTACAATTAAACCTAACACTACACTATCATTAAATAAATTAAATAAATTACCTACAATTACCTCAAATAAAATAAAATAAAATAAACTATATTACAAAAACAAAAAAACACTAAATTACAGAAAATAAGAGAATTACAAGAAGTTTAAACTAATTAAACCTAATCTAAGCCCCCTAATAAAATAATAAAGCCCCCCAAAATAAAAAAAATGACCTACCCTATTCTAAATTACCAAGTAACGAGCTCTTTTACCAGCCCTTAAAAGGGCTTTTTCCGGGGCATTGCCCCAAAGTAATCAGCTCTTTTACCTGAAAAATAAAATACAACCTCCCCCTAACATTAAAACCCACCACCCACATACCCCTACTCTAACCCACCCAATCCCCCCTTAAAAAAACCTAACACTAACCCCCTGAAGATCTCCCTACCTTGAGCCGTCTTCACCCAGCCGAGCCGAATTCTTCATCCACTCCGGGCGATGTGGTCCTCCATCCGGCAGAAGTCTTCATCCAAGCGGCAAAGAAGAGTTCCTCCATCTGGGCTATGTCTTCCTCCAAGCAGCATCTTCTATCTTCTTTCTTCCGGCTCCATCTTCAGACCGCCGACGCGGAACATCCACCTTCCCCGACGGACTAACAACGAATGACGGTTCCTTTAAGGGACGTCATCCAAGATGCCGTCCCTCAAATTCCGATTGGCTGATAGGATTCTATTAGCCAATCGGAATTAAGGTAGGAAAAATCTATCAGCCAATCGGATTGAGCTTGCATTCTATTGGCTGATCTATTGGCTGATCTATATCTATCCTCCCGAGGATCCTTTACTTATTCCAGACCCTCCCCATACCCCTTCCAAGACACTACATTCCTAGTCTTTAAAATATCATCAGACAATACATATGGCAAAAAATAAAACCCTGTAACCCGAGAACCACTATGCATCTCCCTAGACTTAGAGGAGGCCTGGGAGTACCCAATGTGGAGCTCTATAGACGGGCCACAATTTTACAACATTTGATCGAATGGTGCCATAACTCATTAGATAAGATATGGGTTCAATTAGACAGAGCAATACTACACATAGACAACATGGGCACACTGGCATGGATGTCACCAAAGGCAAGACCTATAAAGGTCTCCTTTTATCCTCTCTGGACAGAGTTCTTTGCAGTGTGGGATGGGATCTTGAAGACTTCTTCTCATGTATCTTCTCATTTTGCGCCCATGACCCCTTACAGACCCAACTTGGGGATGCTCTCTGGTACTTTCTCTCGTACACATAACCCTTCCCCCCATATTAAATCACTGACAGTGGGGAACATGATAGTGGGGGCAAAGCTTCTACCAAAGGAAGAAATAGAAGAGAGGGGCGGAGTGCGCTTCTCATCCTGGCTTGATTACACACGTCTGGCTCACTACATACAATCACACAAAAATAGAAGCGATTTTTTCAGACCACTTACGGCTTTTGAAAGCCTATGCGTACAACAAACACAACCTATACATACCATCTCAAAGATCTATTCTATTCTCTCTACCAATGCAGGTACGATATACCCGTCATTTATACACAGATGGACAGCAGTCTTTGACAGACAGATCGACCCTCAGGAATGGGATAGGGCCTTTAAGCATTTGAAGGAGGCCTCTGTCTCCTCAAGCATTATAGAAATTAATTACAAACTAATGGCCAGATGGTACCTGACCCCCGCTAGAATCTGCCGGATCTATGGGAGAGGTGGTGGGAGATGTTGGAGGGGATGTAGAGAGGAGGCAGATATGTTACATATCTGGTGGTCCTGCGAGACGCTGGGCTCTCTGTGGTCGGATGTGTTAACAGAAATAAATGAAAAACTTGGGCGACAGGTTCCAGATGATCCAGGTATCTTGGTCTTCCTGGGCCTACCCAAGGTAAAAAGTAAACCCAAAAGGTCCCTATTATATTTCATGTTAAACAGTGTCAAATACCTCATACCGAGGAAATGAAAATCTAGGGTTGTCCCCTCGCTACTGGAATGGAGGGCACAGGTTTCCTCACTACTAGGACTCGAGAGATACCATTACTTGAAAAGCGGGAACTTAGATGTCCATGATGCCATGTTAAAATTGTGGAACCCACCTACTGATGGTCAGAACCGCCCTTAGTGGGGGAGGCTTATCCCTGATTATTACCAGTTCCCTCCCACCCTTATCCTCCCCCTCCTCCTTCCCCTCCTTTTTTTTTTCTCTCCCTTCCTTTTCTTATCAACCCTCTCTCCCCACTATTCTTCCTTCTTGATTCTTCTTCTGAACTCCTTAATGTGTCTGCTTTATCTGCATATCTTTTCCATATAACACACTACATATCACTTCGGATATTTGTTGACAGAAATGTGTTATTGTCTCAGGTCCCCTGTTGGGACTTCTTTTGTTGAAATAAGACTTAATATAAAAATGAGCAACACTTTATTTATATGGACCTACAAATTGGAATGTTCTTTACTCTTATGTTAGGAGTATCATCTCTTTGCATTATATTACAAATGCAGGCCGTGTTATAATTGTTTTCGTCAAGTACATGTATATGTCAGACTTTTATGTGATAATGAGAAAACCTATTGTATACACTTGTTTGATGCTCAATTTTATTTATATCCAACAGTGCGTGCAATCATACATGTTCCACAACTCTGTGCCACGCAGGGCCGAGCAGTGAATAAAATACAGAAGGTATGTAATGCCCAGACAGGGTAATGCTAGCCTTAAAAGAATTATGCAGACACAGAATATTCAACTTTCAGTTGTAGATTAAATGGTGACCTTTTGTGGGGTGCTTGCACATAACGCTGTTTTTTTTTTGTTTGTTTTTTTTTAACCTAACAAACTAAATAACAATAAACTAACTAAAAAAATAAATAAAAAAAAATAAAAATAAAACAAGAACAAAAACCAACAAATGACCCACACCCATACAACCCATACCTCCCCCCACTAGAAATATGGAAATGTGCGTCATCCTGCAGGGCAAGTGGGTGTAATATCAGAAGCTAGGACAGACAAATACATGAGCTTAGCAAACAGCCCCACAAGTGCCCACAGATCACATGCATTGCCTGAGTATTATAGAAAAGTATCGACTGAGAATCAGTCCGTGTAGGATAAGGCCTAATATATTACAGTTGTTTATGACTTAGGACTGGTCATAATAAACAAGGTATAAAGGGGAGGGGATGGAGGCCCTGTGGGGGTTGGGGTGAGTAAGAATATTAAAACTGGAAGAGTTACTATATGGTGAACAAAATGGAGTCTGAGATAATCAAACAAATACAGGAGATGACAAATCTTTAGGGAATTCCATATATACTACACAAGAAGCCTGCAAGCTGAACTTAAAACTCTAGATATGATCCTAGGAGTAATCGCAAGCCCTTTATATAAATCATATGATGTAAAAAGCGACTGAGGGTTAGTTCCAGCGAGGTACACCAGAAGTAATATATACCATGCCGACGGATGTGAACTGATGTTTTTTAAAGGGGTAGAGTCAGTCATGTGGATATACACATAGTCAAAAGCATAGTTTGAGATATTTAGCTATGCCTTAGGAGAATTATAGTGCAAGGATTTTTCCCACAGATGTGCAGAGTGAGAAACCAAGGCGAGAATTATAAGTATTAAAAATAAAGTGTAATTAAAAGGGAACATCAGTGCTACGCTGTAGATGTCCAAAAGCTAATAATATACACTTATGAAGGATTCATAGGATTGGATATATTTGTGTGTTTAAAAATGTTAGTGGGGTTGTAACTTGCAGTTTATATCTTTGGTGTTAGAATAATTATTGTATCTAAGGTAGATTTGTAAGTGCAGTAGTCAGGTGGGCACTTTCTGTTGCAGTGAGCAGCATACAGCCTAGCATCTCAAAACACTGTTTATACTAGATATTAAGAGACAATTATCATTACTTCAGGAGAGTAAGACCTAATAACAGCAACAAAAAAAAAAAAAAAAATCAGATATAAAAACAGAATTTATATTTACCTGATAAATTTCTTTCTCCTACAGTGTGTCCGGTCCACAGCTTCATCCTTACTTGTGGGATATTCTCATTCCCTACAGGAAGTGGCAAAGAGAGCACAACAGCAGAGCTGTCCATATAGCTCCCCCTCTAGCTCCGCCCCCCAGTCATTCGACCGACGGTCAGGAGAAAAAGGAGAACCATAGGGTGCAGTGGTGACTGTAGTGTACAAAAACAAAAATTTTAAACCTGACTAAAAGCCAGGGCGGGCCGTGGACCGGACACACCGTAGGAGAAAGAAATTTATCAGGTAAACATAAATTCTGTTTTCTCCTACATTGGTGTGTCCGGTCCACGGCTTCATCCTTACTTGTGGGAACCAATACCAAAGCTTTAGGACACGGATGAAGGGAGGGAGCAAGTCAGGTAACCCAAACGCAAGGCACCACTGCTTGTAAAACCTTTCTCCCAAAAATAGCCTCCAAAGAAGCATAAGTATCGAATTTGTAAAATTTGGCAAAAGAATGCAGAGAAGACCACATCGCTGCCTTACAGATCTGTTCAACAGAAGCCTCATTCTTGAAGGCCCATGTGGAAGCCACAGCTCTAGTAGAATAAGCAGTAATTCGTTCAGGAGGCTGCCGTCCGGCAGTCTCATAAGCCAATCGGATGATGCTTTTTAACCAGAAGGAAAGAGAGGTAGCAGTAGCTTTCTGACCTCTCCTCTTACCAGAATAGACGACAAACAAAGAAGATGTCTGTCTGAAATCCTTTGTTGCTTCTAGATAGAATTTTAAAGCACAAACCACATCTAGATTGTGTAACAAACGTTTCTTTTTAGAAACTGGATTAGGACACAGAGAAGGAACAACTATTTCCTGGTTAATATTCCTATTGGAAACCACCTTTGGAAGAAAACCAGGTTTGGTACGTAAAACAACCTTATCTGTATGGAACACCAGATAGGGTGAATTACACTGCAAAGCAGACAATTCAGAAACTCTTCTAGCAGAAGAAATAGCAACCAAAAACAAAACTTTCCAAGATAGTAACTTAATATCTATGGAATGTAAAGGTTCAAACGGAACCCCTTGAAGAACTGAAAGAACTAAATTTAGACTCCATGGAGGAGTCACAGGTCTGTAGACAGGCTTGATTCTGACCAACGCCTGTACGAACGCCTGAACATCTGGCATGGCTGCCAGACGTTTGTGTAACAAGACAGACAGAGCAGATATCTGTCCCTTTAAAGAACTAGCTGACAGACCTTTCTCCAAACCTTCTTGGAGAAAGGAAAGAATCCTTGGAATCCTAATTTTACTCCATGAGTAACCCTTGGATTCGCACCAATAGAGATATTTCTGCCATATCTTATGGTAAATTCTCCTGGTTACAGGCTTTCTAGCCTGAACCAGAGTATCTATAACTGATTCCGAAAACCCACGCTTAGATAGAATCAAGCGTTCAATCTCCAAGCAGTCAGCTGCAGAGAAACTAGGTTTGGATGTTCGAATGGACCTTGCACTAGAAGGTCCTGTCTCAAAGGTAGCTTCCATGGTGGAGCCGATGACATATCCACCAGGTCTGCATACCAAGTCCTGCGTGGCCACGCAGGAGCTATTAGAATCACCGAAGCCTGCTCCTGTTTGATCCTGGCTACCAGCCTGGGGCGACATCTACCAATGTTGCCTTGGGATCCCTGGACCTGGACCCGTAGCGTGGAACCTTGGAGTTCTGACGAGACGCCATCAGATCCAGATCTGGAATGCCCCATAGTTGAGTTAACTGGGCAAAGACCTCCGGGTGAAGTTCCCACTCCCCCGGATGGAAAGTCTGATGACTCAAATAATCCGCTTCCCAGTTGTCTACTCCTGGGATGTGAATTGCAGATAGATGGCAGGAGTGATCCTCCGCCCATTTGATGATCTTGGATACTTCTCTCATCGCCAGGGAACTCTTCGTACCTCCCTGATGATTGATGTACGCTACAGTCGTCATGTTGTCTGACTGAAATCTTATGAATTTGGCATTCGCTAGTTGAGGCCAAGCCAGGAGCGTATTGAATATCGCTCTTAGTTCCAAAATGTTTATCGGGAGAAGAGATTCTTCCCGAGACCATAGACCCTGAGCTTTCAGGGAGTCCCACACCGCGCCCCAGCCTAGGAGACTGGCGTCGGTCGTGACAATGATCCACTCTGGTCTGCGGAAACTCATTCCCTGCGACAGGTGATCCTGAGCGAGTCTCTGGTTTCCTGGTCCATCTGTATCTGGGGAGACAAGTCTGCATAATCCCCATTCCATTGCTTGAGCATGCACAATTGCAGTGGTCTTAGATGAATTCTGGCAAATGGGACAATGTCCATTGCCGCCACCATTAGACCGATAACCTCCATGCACTGAGCCACAGACGGCTGAGCAATGGCATGAAGGACTCGACAAGCTTTTGAGAGTTTTGACTTCCTGACCTCCGTCAGAAAGATTTTCATTTCTACCGAATCTATTATTGTTCCCAGGAAGGGAACCCTTGTGACCGGGGACAGAGAACTCTTTTTTACGTTCACCTTCCACCCGTGAGACCTTAAAAAGGCTAGAACAATATCCGTATGAGCCTTAGCTCTGGGAAGAGACGACGCCTGTACTAAGATGTCGTCTAGGTAAGGTGCTACTTCAATGCCCCGCGGTCTTAGTACCGCTAGAAGGGACCCTAGCACCTTTGTGAAAATTCTTGGAGCGGTGGCCAACCCGAAAGGAAGGGCCACAAACTGGTAATGCTTGTCCAGAAAGGCGAATCTTAGGAACTGATGGTGATTTTTGTGGATTGGAATATGCAGGTATGCATCCTTTAGGTCCACAGTAGTCATGTATTGACCCTCCTGGATCATAGGCAGAATTGTTCGAATTGTTTCCATCTTGAATGATGGAACTCTGAGAAATTTGTTTAGGATTTTTAAGTCCAGAATTGGCCTGAACGTTCCCTCCTTTTTGGGAACTACAAACAGGTTTGAGTAAAAACCCAGTCCTTGTTCTGCTTTTGGAACTGGGTGAATCACTCCCATTTGAAAAGGTCTTCTACGCAATGTAAGAATGCCTGTCTCTTTGTCTGGTCTGAAGACAAGCGAGAAATGTGAAACCTTCCCTTTGGGGGAAGGTCCTTGAATTATAGGAGATACCCCTGAGAGACAATCTCTAAAGCCCAGGGGTCTGGGACATCTCTTGCCCAAGCCTGAGCAAAGAGAGAGAGTCTGCCTCCCACCAGATCTGGTCCTGGATCGGGGGCTATCCTTTCATGCTGATTTGGTTGGAGCAGAAGGCTTCTTGGCCTGTTTCCCCTTGTTCCAGCCTTGCAATGGTTTCCATGCTGGCTTGGGCTGGGAAGTGTTACCCTCTTGTCTAGAGGCTTGAGAGTTAGAAGCTGGTCCGTTCCTGAAGTTGCGAAAGGAACGAAAATTAGACTTATTCTTTTCTTTGAAAGGCCTATCCTGTGGAAGGGCATGGCCCTTTCCCCCAGTGATGTCTGAAATAATCTCTTTCAACTCTGGCCCGAATAGGGTCTTACCCTTGAAAGGAATATTAAGCAATTTTGTTTTTGACGACACATCCGCCGACCAAGATTTTAGCCAAAGCGCTCTGCGCACCACTATTGCAAAACCTGAATTTTTCGCCGCTAATTTAGCTAATTGAAAAGCGGCATCTAAAATAAAAGAATTAGCCAACTTCAGTGCGTGAATTCTGTCCATGACTTCATCATATGGAGTCTCCTTCTGTAGCGAATTTTCTAGTTCATCGAACCAAAAAGACGCCGCTGTGGTGACAGGAATAATGCACGAAATTGGTTGAAGAAGAAAACCTTGCTGAACAAAAATTTTCTTAAGCAATCCTTCTAATTTTTTATCCATCGGATCTTTAAAAGCGCAACTGTCCTCTATTGGAATAGTTGTGCGCTTAGCTAATGTTGAAACTGCCCCCTCTACCTTAGGAACCGTCTGCCATGCGTCCCTTCTGGGGTCAACTATGGGGAACATTTTCTTATATATAGGAGGGGGAACAAAAGGAACACCTGGCTTCTCCCACTCCTTCCATACACACAGAACATAGGCTATCTGAAGGCACAGGCATGTTAGACAAACCTAGGCAGCTTCTTAATGCAAGAAAAGTAATTTTATACAAAACCGTTACTGTCTTCCTTATGGGTTAACCAAAAACGAAATAAACCTCTTATAAGTCCTTTTCTAAGCCTCTTGACCTTCCAGGTGAAGCTGCATGAACCTCCTGATGAAAAGCAACTGCGCAACTGAGGCGCGAAAATGAGGCCTCCTCCCTCTGCATTCCAGAGTGAAGGGGCCTTTCTGACAAAATTAGGTGTCTAAACGGCTGCCAGGCGCAAATAACATACCCAAAAGTGTTTTAAAGTTTGAAAAAACACTTCAAAGTCATATAAACATGATAAAAAATAAACGACTTAGCCCACAATAGTGTCAACGAGCAGAGAGCCCAAATTATAAGCCTTAATTCTGTTACTGAGTCTAAGAAAATGGCTTACCTATCCCAGAAGGGATAACTGACAGTCTTCTAGCATTACTTGGTCTTGTTAGAAAAGTGACTGATCATACCTGAAGCAGATAAGTCTGCAAACTGTTCCCCCTTGAAAGTTCTCTGGTTTAACAGTCCTGCGTGGGAACAGCAATCGATTTTAGTTACTGGCGCTAAAATCATACTCCTCTTTAACAGAAATCTTCTTCATTTTCTGTTGCAGAGTAAATAGTACAAACCGGCACTATTTTAAAATAACAAACTCTTGATAGAAGAAATAAAAAACTACAACTAACACCACATACTCTTTACCACCCCCGTGGAGATGCTACTTGTACAGAGCGGCAAAGAGAATGACTGGGGGGCGGAGCTAGAGGGGGAGCTATATGGACAGCTCTGCTGTTGTGCTCTCTTTGCCACTTCCTGTAGGGAATGAGAATATCCCACAAGTAAGGATGAAGCTGTGGACCGGACACACCAATGTAGGAGAAATTATTTCAAGTTGAAGTAAGTAAGTCAGTATGGGGAGAATCTAAGAACTAGGCATCTGTGTGGGGGTTTATCTGAAAGGTAAATTGTTACCCCATTTACCAGATGCAAAAAGCAGAGAGAAGCAATATCACTAAGCAAAATGCAATCAAATATGAAAGATGCATGTGTCAGGGCAGGGGAACTTGAGTTTGGGAAATCTAGTGTGGGGAGTTATATGCCAAGATTATACAGTATGCAGGGTTGATTTATGCAATTAGAGATCGCTAACAAAGCACAACAGTTTAAATAAATATTTAACACCAGCATGTCTTATGAATAATAATACTAGAAAAGAAAAACAATTATGACCACAGGTTATTTCTCAATGACCAGCGGATTTTCTTAAGGAAGTTTTGAGGCAATAGTGTGGCTGTCTGTATTTTTGTTATAGATATAGGGTTACTGTTCAACCAACACCCGTGGCCACCCGGGCCTGCCATCGGCCTCTCACACAGTTGCTGCGCCACAGCCGTGACAGGTGGCGGTTACAACACTCATTTAATATCGCTTGTAGCTTCAGATAGTCAGGCAGGGTAAGTTCCTGTTTCCACAGGTAGGTCGTTGAGACGGTTTCTCTAGGCTGGGAGAGCAAGTGTAGATCAGAGGACCTTTCCATGTGCAGATGCTGTACATTTGGTAAGAGTCCCTGCTGCTTGGGGATCCGCTTTGCTTTCCGTGCTGAGGAACCCCTAAGGTAAGTAATCTGCTTGTCTGTGATAGAGCAGTCCTCCAGCATACGCTCTGCACCATAATAAATCCCATCATCTAGTGAGGAGGGCATTGGAGATCCACGTTCAAGAGCTGAAGCGGCTTGAGAGCGAGGTTCGGACTGTGCACCATCCAGCTGCATGGTGACCGAAGTTAGATCCAGCAGTGACGATCGTTTAGCCTCAGGAATATTATTACCAGGGTCAGAGGTAGATGCTAGTAGCAAGGCTGGTCGTTGCATTGATCTGATCTCTCCATGGAGCGTCAGGCAGGATGTTATGAGCTTTTCCAAACGATGTAGGAACACTGCTATCAACTCTTTAGTAACAGTGGCCATCTTGAAGAGGTTAAAGAAAAGTGTTGACACTATCCCTGTGTCACAAGTAAAACTTTAAATGTACTTTCCAGGGGAGAGAGGGTGGTGATCTCTCTATCCTCTTTGGTTTCCAGACACGACTAGCTGTCAAGGGGGGTACGGATGGCAGAAAATCTTGGCTGCAAGTAGGTTTCCTAACAGTTGATTTAACAGAGCCTCAACACTGTGCCAATAAAAATCTTTTAAATAATAAAAAAAAATCCTAAAAATCCTAACACTAACCCCCTGAAGATCGACTTACTGTTCTGAAGATCCGACATCCATCCTCGAGGAAGCGGCAGAAGTCTTCATCCAACCGGGTCGAAGTCCTCAAAAAAGCCGGGAGAAGTCTTCATCCAAGCCGGGCAAAGTGGTCCTCCAGACGGGCAGAAGTCTTCATCCAGTCGGCATCTTCTATCTTTATCCATCCGACGCGGAGCGGCTCCATCTTCAAGACATCCGACGCGGAGCATCGTCTTCATCCGACAACTAAAGACGAATGAAGGTACCTTTAAGTGACGTCATCCAAGATGGCGTCCCTTAGATTCCTAATTGGCTGATAGAATCAGCCAATCGGAATTAAGGTAGAAAAAAAATCCTATTGCCTTATGCAATCAGGCAATAGGATTGAAGTTCAATCCTATTGGCTGATCCAATCAGCCAATAGGATTGAGCTCACATTCTATTGGCTGACTGCATCAGCCAATAGGATTGAACAGCCACTATCTATAGACATTAAACCAAAGGAGGGTCCTTTTTTGTTATTGCAAGTTAGGAAGCACTTTAATCATCCGTGCGGTCTGCAAACAAACATATCTTCCTCCTTGGATTTACCTGTGAAATAAAAATAAAACCTATGCTAGCTACAATGTAACCATTAGTTATTTTGTAACTAGCTTAGGTTTTATTTGATAAGTATTTAGTTTTAAATAGGAATTATTTAGGTAACAATTGTAAGTTTAATTTTGATTTATTTTAATTATATTTAAGTTAGGGGGTGTTAGACTTAGGCTTAGGGTTATGTTAGGGTTAGGTTTAGGGGTTAATATATTTATGTAGTGATGTGGGAGGTCAGAGGTTTAGGGGTTAATAGTTTATTTTAGTATATTTTGTTGTGGGGGGCTTGTGGTTTAGTGGTTAATAGGTTTATGATTGCGGCGGTGTGGGCGGACGGCAGATTGGGGTTAATAATATTTAAATAGTGTTTGCGATGTGGGAGGGCAGCGGTTTAGGGGTTAATAGGTTTATTATAGTGGCGACAATGTCGCGGAGCGGCGGAATAAGGGTTAATATATTTTTTAAGTGGTGGCGATGTCCAGAGCGGCAGATTAGGGGTTAATAAATGTATTTTAGTATTTGCAATGCGGGAGGGCCTCGGTTTAGGGGTTAATAGGTAGTTTATGGGTGTTAGTGTACTTTTTAACACTTTAGTTATGAGTTTTATGTTACAGATTTGTAATGTAAATCTCATAACTACTGACTTTAGATGGCGGGATTAATCTTGTCAGTATAGGGTGTACTGCTCACTTTTTGGCTTCACAGCAAAACTTGTAATACCGGTGCTATAAAAGTCCCATTGAAAAAGGACTTTTTTAAAAGTGCAGTACTGACGTTGCGTGACGGCCAAAAAGGTGTGCGGTACAGCTATACCTACAAAACTTGTAATAGCGGCGTTAGGGGAAAAGCATCGTTATGAAGCATAACTATGCTTTTTCACTCATACCGCAAAACTTGTAATCTAGCTGATTGTTTCTTAGATTTAACTTTAGTAGAGAACAGACATGCTTTCTTACACTTATAATAATATGACACTGAAAGCTGCCCAGGATGTAATTTTGCACATGTTTGCAAGTCCCTTCTTAAAAATGGCTTAAGTTCATTTATATGTAGCAATCTCTCCTTTAAATGATGTAACTTATTATATTTCTAGTTTTTTTAATTTCATAAACACAATTTAAACACATAGGCAGGGACACACACTATCGGCTAGATTTAGAGTTTTGTTGGTAAAGACCCGCGTAGCTAACGCTGCTTTTTTTCCCAAAATCTGGTTGAGAGGTAGCAGTGGTTAATGCACAGGATTTAGCAGAAGATCCCATTCAAAAGCATACTGACTCAATACACAAACTCAGATCAATGACCAACAGCTATTTTTAAAGTCTACTCCAAACAAAACTTATAGACATATGGGATACACTCATCTGTGGGAAACTTAAATAATAACTTAACTATTTACATAATAATGTTTAATATAAACCTTAACCTTATTTCTAACGTAGAAATAACAACACAACAACTTCTTTAGTATAAAACCCGCAGGTCATGTTAATTGTGGCAACACAAGGAACCCAACGAACAGCACAAATAACATGGACCAGGAGGGCGGCAATCAGGTACTAGCTAATGCGTAGTAACTAATGCTAACAAGATGGGCAGTACCAGGGATGCAGGAGAGTAAGCAGAACGCAGCTCAACACTAGAATGGCTTAGGGAGTTCTCTCCCACTTCCCTTATCCCCCAGTCATTCTGCAGAGGGAATAAGGAACAGTAGGAGAAATATCAGGGTATAAAAGGTGTGGCTTACATTTTTAAGACCTGTCCGGAAGTAGCCGTCACTCTACCTCAATCACATCCTATCCCCTGACACTGTCCAACCGCCAGTCCAGGGTGCAAACCCACCACTCCAGACCATTAGGACCAGGGTCAATAAGCTGCAAACCACATTGAACATGAACAGGGAGTGGTAGGGTGGGGAAAACTTTAAAGAAACAAGCATAAAGAGGATTTGGACTTCCTGTACAGGTCTTAAAAATGTAAGCCAAACCCCTCCTCTCTGACAAACATTTGTTTCACACACATACACACAAAAACACTCCCACTCCTCCGTCCTGGCCTTAACCCTTATGTGTTTTCCAGGCAATTTGCCTTACATTTACTTAAACTTCAGATTCAGAGAAATTATCATAAATCTGGAAAACACAGCATAAGACTGAGATCTTAATCCCCTAAAAAAAAATCCCAACATGAATTTTAGAGAAAAGGATTACTTGGAGATGACTTCAATGGCATAATCTTCTTATGTGAAAGAAATCTGAATATCAGGAGGAAGGTCCAGCACTCACCATTAACTACAAAGAAACACTCATTATATTGAAAATAACTGAACTTAAGCAATTTTTTTGAATCCTAAGTAACAAAGAACTTGTATTAAAATAGCTGATAATGGAATATAGGTCAGAGGCACATTGCACTTTGCATAATATTCAAAAGCATATGCTTAAAGTCTTAAACAGTACTCCAAACCCCTTCATTCTCAAACTAAGATGTTCTATCAAAGCAGGCAAACATTTACTTTCTATAATAAACAAAACAGACATCCAGCAGTGGGCTAGCTTGTATCCAATCTGTTCACAAAGGCTAGATGAAGGATTAAAACATAAATTATGGATTACCTGATAATTTCATTTCCAAAGTTGAGGAGAGTCCATGGCTTCATTCAATACTTGTGGAAAATACAAAACCTGGCCACCAGGAGGAGGCAAATACACCACAGCCAAAGGCTTAAATACTTGGGTATAAGTTTCCTAACAGTAAGGAATGATGCCGTGGACTCTCCTTGTATAAAGAAGGAAAACATAAATTATGCTTACCAGATAATTTCATTTCCTTCTGTATACGGAGAGTCCACCCCCCCCCCTGTGTTCTCCGATGGGTGGGCCCATAAATTATAATTTTCTTCTGACACCTTTTATACCCTGATATTTCTCCTACTGTTCCTTATTCCCTCTGCAGAATGACTGGGGGATAAGGGAAGTGGGAGAGGTATTTTAGCCTTTGGCTGGGGTGTCTTTGCCTCCTCCTGGTGGCCAGGTTTAGTAGTATCCCAATAGTAAAGAATGATGCTGTGGATTCTCCATGTACAGAAAGAAATGAAATTATAAGGCAAGTCATTCTGCCAAGGGAACAAGGAACAGTAGGAGAAATATCAGGGTATAAATGGTGCCGGAAGAGAAAAACAAATTTTGGTCCGCCCATCGGAGTATATGGGCGGGGGCCGTGGACTCTCCTTATACAGAAGGACATGAAATTATCTGGTAAGCATAATTTATGTTTTCCTTCTTTATACAAGGAGAGTCCACAGAATCATTCCTTACTGTTGGGAAACTTATACCTAAGCTCTAGAGGGCACTGAATGATAACGGGAGGGACAAAAGAGAGGCGGACCCTAATCTGAGGGCACCACAGCCTGCAAAACCTCTCTCCTGAAGGCTGCTTCAGCTGAAGCAAAAACATCAAACTTGTAAAATTTAGAAAAAGAAGGTAAGGAGGACCAGGTAGCCGCCTTACAAATTTGATCCATAGAGGACTCGTCCTTAAAGGCCCAAGAGGAAGCCACTGCACTAGTAGAATGAGCCTTAATTTTCTGAGGAGGTCTATGTCCCGCTGTCTCATAAGCTAAGCGGATAACACTCCTCAACCACAAAGATAAGGAAGTCGAAGAGACCTTCTGGCACTTACGCTTATCAGAATATCCTGTGATGAAAGGCAAAGCATGACTGGGGGATATAAGAAGTGGGAGAGGTATTTAAGCATTTGGCTAGGATGTCTTTGCTTCCTCCTGGTGGCCAGGTTCCGTATTTCCCAACAGTAAGGAATGATGTTGTGGACTCTCCTTGTATTAAGAAGGAAATACTATTACTAGGAATTCTCACTCACTATCAAAAGGTAAACCTCACTGAGCACACAGGTAGAAGCCAACATACCTGTGTTAGCTAATGTAATAATGCTATTTTTATTTTTGGGAGCCTTTCCAATAATAAAGTTTTTTTCTTTTCAAAGGAGAGAGTCCGATAGATGGTCCAGGCAGGCGAAGGTAAGGTATATGGTTGTATTAAGTAGTGAAAAAAGCATTGTCCAAGTAATCAATAGTATATAACAATAAAATGAAGTAAGCAACGGGAAGCAGCAATATGTATGGTCCAAACAACCACAATAATCAGGCAATGAGTTATAGCAGGAAGAGTGTTCTTATAGTGCTCAACTAATCACATGATCAGTCCCAGGTAAAGGTAGTCCAAGTCAGAATCAAGGTTCAATTTAAAACAGGGAATGGTCTTGAGTCTAATTGACAGACTAAGGCCTAGATTTGGAGTTTGGCGGTAGCCGTGAAAACCAGCGTTAGAGGCTCCTAACGCTGGTTTTAGGCTACCGCCGGTATTTGGAGTCATTCAAAAAAGGGTCTAACGCTCACTTTTCAGCCGCGACTTTTCCATACCGCAGATCCCCTTACGTCAATTGCGTATCCTATCTTTTCAATGGGATCTTTCTAACTCCGGTATTTAGAGTCGTGGCTGAAGTGAGCATTAGAATTCTAACGACAAAACTCCAGCCGCAGAAAAAAGTCAGTAGTTAAGAGCTTTCTGGGCTAACGCCGGTTCATAAAGCTCTTAACTACTGTACTCTAAAGTACCACTAACACCCATAAACTACCTATGTACCCCTAAACCGAGCCCCCCCCCACATCGCCGCCACTCGATTAAAATTTTTTAACCCCTAATCTGCCGACCGCCACCTACGTTATCCTTATGTACCCCTAATCTGCTGCCCCTAACACCGCCGACCCCTATATTATATTTATTAACCCCTAACCTGCCCCACACAACGTCGCCGCCAGCTACCTACAATAATTAACCCCTAATCTGCCGACCGCCACCTACGTTATACTTATGTACCCCTAATCTGCTGCCCCTAACACCGCCGACCCCTATATTATATTTATTAACCCCTAATCTGCCCCCCACAACGTCGCCTCCACCTGCCTACACTTATTAACCCCTAATCTGCCGAGCGGACCGCACCGCTACCATAATAAAGTTATTAACCCCTAATCCGCCTCACTCCCGCCTCAATAACCCTATAATAAATAGTATTAACCCCTAATCTGCCCTCCCTAACATCGCCGACACCTAACTTCAATTATTAACCCCTAATCTGCCGACTGGAGCTCACCGCTATTCTAATAAATGTATTAACCCCTAAAGCTAAGTCTAACCCTAACACTAACACCCCCCTAAATTAAATATAATTTTAATCTAACGAAATTAATTAACTCTTCTTAAATAAATTATTCATATTTAAAGCTAAATACTTACTTGTAAAATAAATCCTAATATAGCTACAATATAAATTATAATTATATTATAGCTATTTTAGGATTTATATTTATTTTACAGGTAACTTTGTATTTATTTTAACCAGGTACAATAGCTATTAAATAGTTAAGAACTATTTAATAGCTAAAATAGTTAAAATAATTACAAAATTACCTGTAAAATAAATCCTAACCTAAGTTACAATTAAACCTAACACTACACTATCAATAAATTAATTAAATACAATACCTACAAATAACTACAATTAAATAAACTAACTAAAGTACAAAAAATAAAAAAGAACTAAGTTACAAAAAATAAAAAAATATTTACAAACATAAGAAAAATATTACAACAATTTTAAACTAATTACACCTACTCTAAGCCCCCTAATAAAATAACAAAGCCCCCCAAAATAAAAAATGCCCTACCCTATTCTAAATTACTAAAGTTCAAAGCTCTTTTACCTTACCAGCCCTGAACAGGGCCCTTTGCGGGGCATGCCCCAAAGAATTCAGCTCTTTTGCCTGTAAAAAAAATTAGGGGTTAATAAGTGTAGGCAGGTGGAGGCGACGTTGTGGGCGGCAGATTAGGGGTTAATAAATATAATATAGGGGTCGGCGGTGTTAGGGCAGCAGATTAGGGGTACATAGGGATAATGTAAGTAGCGGCGGTTTACGGAGCGGCAGATTAGGGGTTAATAATAATATGCAGGGGTCAGCGATAGCGGGGGCGGCAGAATATGGGTTAATAAGTGTAAGGTTAGGGGTGTTTAGACTCGGGGTACATGTTAGAGTGTTAGGTGCAGACGTAGGAAGTGTTTCCCCATAGCAAACAATGGGGCTGCGTTAGGAGCTGAACGCGGCTTTTTTGCAGGTGTTAGGTTTTTTTTCAGCTCAAACAGCCCCATTGTTTTCTATGGGGGAATCGTGCACGAGAACGTTTTTGAGGCTGGCCGCGTCCGTAAGCAACTCTGGTATAGAGAGTTGAAGTTACGTTAAATATGCTCTACGCTCCTTTTTTGGAGCCTAACGTAGCCATTCTGTGGACTCTCAATACAAGAGTTATTTTAAAGGTGCGGCCAGAAAAAAGCCAGCGTTAGCTACGCGAGTCGTTACCGACAAAACTCTAAATCTAGCCGTAAAAAAGCAATGGGCTAAGACTCAAGAGACCAGAGATCAAGACCCAACATATCCTAATACTGATTATATGGCTAAATGGCTGCAGACAACTCTGAGAGAGGTCAAAGGAGGTAAGACCTTTACAGCACAAGAAAGTCAGTATATAGAGGACACATACTCATAATAGGTTTAACCCCTTAATGACCGCACCATTTTTCAATTTTCTTACCCTTAATGACAATGGCTATTCCTCTTGTTAGGTGTATCAAGTCCATGGATCATCCATTACTTGTGGGATATTCTCCTTCCCAACAGGAAGTTGCAAGAGGATCACCCACAGCAGAGCTGCTATATAGCTCCTCCCCTAACTGGCATACCCAGTCATTCTCTTGCAAGCTCTCAACATAGCTGGAGGTAGTAAGAGGAAAGTGGTAAAATATAGTTAGTTTTTTCTTCAATCAAAAGTTTATTGTTTTTAAATGGTACCGGAGTGTACTATTTTATCTCAGGCAGCATTTAGAAGAAGAATCTGCCTGTGTTTTTCTATGATCTTAGCAGAAGTAACTAAGATCCACTGCTATTCTCACATATGTCTGAGGAGTGAGGTAACTTCAGAGGGAGAATGGCGTGCAGGGTATCCTGCAATAAGGTATGTGCAGTTAAGTTTTTCTAGGGATGCTGCTGATACCGGATTAATGTAAGTTAAAGCCTAAATACAGTGATTTAATAGCGACTAGTATCAGGCTTGCTATCAGAGGTATATACTCTGATTAATGTGCAATATAAAACGTTTGCTGGCATGTTTAATCGTTTTTATATATGCTTTGGTGATAAAACTTATTGGGGCCTAGTTTTTTCCACATGGCTGGCTTTATTTTTGCCTAGAAACAGTTTCCTGAGGCTTTCCACTGTTATAGTATAAAAGTTACAGTTGGTGCAGTTAAAATTACAAACTGTGACATTCAGCTTCCCTCAGCAGTCCCCTGCATGCTATAAGACATCTCTGAAGGGCTCAAAAGGCTTCAAAAGTAGGAGCTGTGGCAGTTGTTATGACTGTTTAAAAAACATATTTTTCGTTTTGTTAATCTGTTTTTTGTATTAAGGGGTTAATCATCCATTTGCAAGTGGGTGCAATGCTCTGCTAACTTGTTACATACACTGTAAAAATTTTGTTAGTTTAACTGCCTTTTTTCACTGTTATTTCAAATTTTGGCAAAATTTGTTTCTCTTAAAGGCACAGTAACGTTTTTTTATATTGCTTGTTAACTTGATTTAAAGTGTTTTCCAAGCTTGCTAGTCTCATTGCTAGTCTGTATAAACATGTCTGACAGAGGAAACTCCTTGTTCATTATGTTTAAAAGCCATGGTGGAACCCCATAGGAGAATTTGTACTAAATGTATTGATTTCACTTTAAACAATAAAGATCAGCTGTTATCTTTAAAAGAATTATCACCAGAGGATTCTGACGAGGGGGAAGTTATGCCGACTAACTCTCCCCACGTGTCGGACCCTTCGACTCCCGCTCAAGGGACTCACGCTAAAATGGCGCCAAGTACATCAAAGACGCCCATAGCGATTACTTTGCAGGACATGGCGACAATCATGGATAATACCCTGTCAGCGGTATTAGCCAGACTGCCTGAATTCAGAGGAAAGCGTGATAGCTCTGGGGTTAGAAATAATACAGAGCGTGCAGATGTTTTAAGGCCCATGTCTGATACTGCGTCACAATATGCAGAAGCTGAGGAAGAGCTTCAGTCTGTGGGTGACGTCTCTGACTCGGGAAAACCTGATTCAGATATGTCTACTTTTAAATTTAAGCTTGAGAACCTCCGGGTGTTGCTTGGAGAGGTTTTAGCTGCTCTGAATGACTGTGACACAATTGCAGTGCCAGAGAAATTGTGTAGACTGGATAAATACTATGCGGTGCCGGTGTGTACTGACGTTTTTCCAATACCTAAAAGGTTTACAGAAATTATTACTAAGGAGTGGGACAGACCCGGTGTGCCGTTTTCCCCCCTCCTATTTTTAGAAAAATGTTTCCAATAGACGCCACCACACGGGATTTATGGCAGACGGTCCCTAAGGTGGAGGGAGCAGTTTCTACTTTAGCAAAGCGTACCACTATCCCTGTCGAGGACAGTTGTGCTTTTTCAGATACAATGTATAAAAAAATTAGAAGGTTACCTTAAGAAAATGTTTATTCAACAAGGTTTTATCCTGCAGCCCCTTGCATGCATTGCTCCTGTCACTGCTGCTGCGGCGTTCTGGTTTGAGTCTCTGGAAGAGGCCTTTCAGACAGCTACTCCATTGACTGAAATACTTGAAAAGCTTAGAACACTTAAGCTAGCTAATTCTTTTGTTTCTGATGCCATTGTTCATTTGACTAAACTAACGGCTAAGAATTCTGGATTCGCCATCCAGGCGCATAGGGCGCTATGGCTTAAATCTTGGTCAGCTGACGTGACTTCAAAGTCTAAATTACTTAACATTCCCTTTAAGGGGCAGACCCTATTCGGGCCTGGTTTGAAGGAAATTATTGCTGACATTACTGGAGGTAAGAGTCATACCCTTCCTTAGGACAGGGCCAAATCAAGGGCCAAACAGTCTAATTTTCGTGCCTTTCAAAACTTCAAGGCAGATGCAGCATCAACTTCCTCTGCTACAAAACAAGAGGGAACTTTTGCGCAATCCAAGCCGGCCTGGAAATCTAACCAGGCCTGGAGCAAAGGCAAGCCGGCCAGAAATCCTGCTGCTGCTTCTAAGACAGCATGAAGGAACGGCCCCCTATCCGGCAACGGATCTAGTAGGGGGCAGACTTTCTCTCTTCGCCCAGGCGTGGGCAAGAGATGTTCAGGATCCCTGGGCGTTGGAGATCATATCTCAGGGATATCTTCTGGACTTCAAAGCTTCCTCCCCACAAGGGAGATTTCACCTTTCGAGATTATCTGTAAACCAGATAAAGAAAGAGGCATTCTTACGCTGTGTGCAAGACCTCTTAATAATGGGAGTGATCCATCCAGTTCCACAGATGGAACAAGGACAGGGATTTTATTCAAATCTGTTTGTGGTTCCCAAAAAAGAGGGAACCTTCAGACCAATTTTGGATCTAAAGATCTTAAACAAATTCCTCAGAGTTCCATCGTTCAAAATGGAAACTATTCGGACAATCCTACCTATGATCCAGGAGGGTCAGTACATGACCACAGTGGATTTGAAGGATGCTTACCTTCACATACCGATTCACAAAGATCATCATCGGTTCCTAAGGTTTGCCTTTCTAGACAGGCATTACCAGTTTGTGGCTCTTCCCTTCGGGTTAGCTACAGCCCCAAGAATTTTTACAAAGGTTCTGGGGTCTCTTCTGGCGGTCCTAAGACCACGGGGCATAGCAGTGGCCCCTTATCTAGACGACATCCTGATACAGGCGTCAAACTTCCAAATTGCCAAATCTCATACGGACATAGTGTTGGCATTTCTGAGGTCGCATGGGTGGAAAGTGAACGAGGGAAAGAGTTCTCTATCACCCCTCACAAGGGTTTCCTTCCTAGGAACTCTGATAGATTCTGTAGAAATGAAAATTTACATGACGGAGTCCAGGTTATCAAAGCTTCTAAATTCCTGCCGTGTTCTTCACTACATTCCGCGCCCTTCGGTGGCTCAGTGCATGGAAGTGATCGGCTTAATGGTAGCGACGATGGACATAGTGCCATTTGCGCGCCTAAATCTCAGACCGCTGCAATTATGCATGCTCAGTCAGTGGAATGGGGATTACACAGATTTGTCCCCTCTGCTAAATCTGGATCAAGAGACCAGAGATTCTCTTCTCTGGTGGCTATCTCGTGTCCATCTGTCCAAAGGTATGACCTTTCGCAGGCCAGATTGGACAATTGTAACAACAGATGCCAGCCTTCTAGGTTGGGGTGCAGTCTGGAATTCCCTGAAGGCTCAGGGATCGTGGACTCAGGAGGAGAAACTCCTCCCAATAAATATTCTGGAGTTAAGAGCAATATTCAATGCTCTTCTAGCTTGGCCTCAGTTAGCAACCCTGAGGTTCATCAGATTTCAGTCGGACAACATCATGACTGTGGCTTACATCAACCATCAAGGGGGGACCAGGAGCTCCCTAGCGATGTTAGAAGTCTCCAAGATAATTCGCTGGGCAGAGACTCGCTCTTGCCATCTATCAGCGATCCATATCCCAGGTGTAGAGAACTTGGAGGCGGATTTTCTAAGTCGTCAGACTTTTCATCCGGGGGAGTGGGAACTCCATCCGGAGGTGTTTGCTCAATTGGTTCATCGTTGGGGCACACCAGAATTGGATCTCATGGCGTCTCGCCAGAACGCCAAGCTTCCTTGTTACGGATCCAGGTCCAGGGACCCAGAAGCGACGCTGATAGATGCTCTAGCAGCACCGTGGTTCTTCAACCTGGCTTATGTGTTTCCACCGTTTCCTCTACTCCCTCGACTGATTGCCAAAATCAAACAGGAGAGAGCATCAGTGATCTTGATCGCGCCTGCGTGGCCACACAGGACCTGGTATGCAGACCTGGTGGACATGTCATCCTTTCCACCTTGGCCTCTGCCTCTGAGACAAGACCTTCTACTACAAGGTCCTTTCAATCATCCAAATCTAATTTCTCTGAGACTGACTGCCTGGAGATTGAACGCTTGATTTTATCAAGGCGTGGCTTCTCCGAGTCAGTCATTAATACCTTAATACAGGCACAAAAGCCTGTAACCAGGAAAATCTACCATAAGATATGGCGCAAATATCTTCATTGGTGTGAATCCAAGAATTACTCATGGAGTAAGGTTAGGATTCCTAGGATATTGTCCTTTCTCCAAGAGGGTTTGGATAAAGGATTATCAGCTAGTTCTTTAAAGGGACAGATTTCTGCTCTGTCTATCCTTTTGCACAAGCGTCTGGCAGAGGTTCCAGACGTCCAGGCATTTTGTCAGGCTTTGGTTAGAATTAAGCCTGTGTTTAAACCTGTTGCTCCTCCATGGAGCTTAAACTTGGTTCTTAAGGTTCTTCAAGGAGTTCTGTTTGAACCCCTTCATTCCATTGATATCAAACTTATCTTGGAAAGTTCTGTTTTTGATGGCTATTTCCTCGGCTCGTAGAGTCTCTGAGTTATCAGCTTTACAATGTGATTCTCCTTATCTGATTTTCCATACAGATAAAGTAGTTCTGCGTACAAAACCTGGGTTTTTACCTAAGGTACTTTCCAACAAGAATATCAATCAAGAGATTGTTGTTCCATCATTGTGTCCTAATCCTTCTTCAAAGAAGGAACGTCTTTTACATAATTTGGACGTAGTCCGTGCTTTAAAGTTTTACTTAGAAGCGACTAAAGATTTTCGTCAAACATCTTCCCTGTTTTGTTGTTTACTCTGGACAGAGGAGAGGTCAAAAGGCTTCGGCAATCTCTCTTTCTTTTTGGCTTCGGAGCGTAATACGCTTAGCCTATGAGACTGCTGGACAGCAGCCCCCTGAAAGGATTACAGCTCATTCTACTAGATCTGTGGCTTCCACCTGGGCCTTTAAAAATGAGGCTTCTGTTGAACAGATTTGCAAAGCGGCGACTTGGTCTTCGCTTCATACCTTTTCAAAATTTTACAAATTTGATACTTTTGCTTCTTCGGAGGCTATTTTTGGGAGAAAGGTTCTACAGGCAGTGGTCCCTTACGTTTAAGTACCTGCCTTGTCCCTCCCTTCATCCGTGTACTTTAGCTTTGGTATTGGTATCCCACAAGTAATGGATGATCAGTGGACTGGATACACCTAACAAGAGAAAACATAATTTATGCTTACCTGATAAATTTATTTCTCTTGTGGTGTATCCAGTCCACGGCCCGCCCTGTCCTTTTAAGGCAGGTCTAAATTTTATACTACAGTCACCACTGCACCCTATGGTTTCTCCTTTCTCGGCTAGTTTCGGTCGAATGACTGGATATGGCAGTTAGGGGAGGAGCTATATAGCAGCTCTGCTGTGGGTGATCCTCTTGCAACTAGATATCCCACAAGTAATGGATGATCCGTGGACTGGATACACCACAAGAGAAATAAATTTATCAGTTAAGCATAAATTATGTTTTTTACATTTCTGCAGTGTTTGTGTTTAGCTGTAACTTTCCTCTTACTCATTTACTGTACCCACACATATTATATACCATTTTTCTCGCCATTAAATGGACTTTCTAAAGATACCATTATTTTCATCATGTCTTATAATTTACTAAAAAAAAAAATAATAAAATATGAGGAAAAAATGGAAAAAAACACACTTTTTCTAACTTTGACCCCCAAAATATGTTACACATCTACAATCACCAAAAAACACCCATGCTAAATAGTTTCTAAATTTTGTCCTGAGTTTAGAAATACCCAATGTTTACACGTTCTTTGCTTTTTTTGCAATTTATGGGGCAATAAATACAAGTAGCACTTCGCTATTTCCAAACCACTTTTTTTTAAAAATTAGAGCTAGTTACATTGGAACCCTGATATCTGTCAGGAATACCTGAATATCCCTTGACATATATATATATATATATATATATATATATATATATATATTTTTATTTTTTTTTTAGAAGACAACCCAAAGTATTAATCTAGGCCCATTTTGGTATATTTCATGCCACCATTTCACCGCCAAATGCTATAAAAAAAAAAAGTTCACTTTTTCACAAAATTTGTCACAAACTTTAGGTTTCCCACTGAAATTATTTACAAACAGCTTCTGCAATTATGGCACAAATGGTTGTAAATGCTTCTCTGGGATCCCCTTTTTTCACAAATAGCAGACTTATATGGCTTTGGGGTTGCTTTTTGGTAATTAGAAGGCCGCTGAATGCCGCTGCGCACCACAGGTGTTTTATGCCCAGGAGTGAAGGGGTTAATTAGGGAGCTTGTAGAGAGCTTGTAGGGTTAATTTTAGCTTTAGTGTAGTGTAGTAGACAACCCCAAGTATTGATCTAGGCCCATTTTGGTATATTTTATGCCACCATTTCACCGCCAAATGCGAGCAAATAAAAAAAAAAACTTTACATTTTTCACAATTTTAGGTTTCTCACTGAAATTATTTACAAACAGCTTGTGCTATTATGGCAGAAATTGTTGAAAAATCTTCTCTGGGATCCCCTTTGTTCAGAAATAGCAGACTTATATGGCTTTGGCGTTGCTTTTTGGTAATTAGAAGGCCGCTAAATGCTGCTGCGCACCACACGTTAATTATGCCCAGCAGTGAAGGGGTTAAATTAGGTAGCTTGTAGGGAGCTTGCAGGGTTAATTTTTGAGATCAGCCTCCCACCTGACACATCCCACCCCCTGATCCCTCCCAAACAGCTCTCTTCCCACCCCCACCCCACAATTGTTCCCGCCATCTTAAGTACTGGCAGAAAGTCTGCCAGTACTAAATAAGAGTTTTTTTTTGTTTGTTTTTTTAAATAAAAATAATAAAATGTTTTAGCTGTGATGGACCCCTGCCTTAGCCCCAACCTCCCTGATCCCCCCTCCAGCTCTCTAACCCTCTCCCCTACCTAATTACAGCCATCTTGGGTACTGGCAGCTGTCTGCCAGTACCCAGTTTGGCCCCAAAAAACCAAAGTATTTTTATTTTATTTTTAATTTAAAAACTCTTTCTGTAGTGTAGCAGCCCCCCACAATACCTCCACCCCTCCCCCTCCCCAGATCCTTTTATATTTAAACATTTTTTTTTACCTTTTTCTCCCTTTCTGCCCTCATTCATTGGTGTCAGTGTGGCTAATGCGTGCACGTGCAGGTACGTCTATTGTCATTAACTGTTAGTTTTTGCATGACGTACCTGCTACGTCAGTTGTCATTAAGGGGTTAAAGGGACACTGAACCCAATTTTTTTTTCTTTTGAGATTCAGATAGAGCATGAAATTTTAAGCAACTTTCTAATTTACTCCTATTATCAAATTTTCTTCATTCTCTTGGTATCTTTATTTGAAATGCAAGAATGTAAGTTTAGATGCCGGCCCATTTTTGGTGAACAACCTAGGTTGTCCTTGCTGATTGGTGGATAAATTCATCCACCAATAAAAAAGTGCTGTCCAGAGTTCTGAAACCCCCAAAAAATTAGATGCCTTCTTTTTCAAATAAAGATAGGCAGAGAACGAAGAAAAATTGATAACAGGAGTAAATTAGAAAGCTGCTTAAAATTGCATGCTCTATCTGAATCATGCAAGAAAAAAATTGGGTTCAGTGTCCCTTTAAGAAAAAAGTTACAAAGCCAGGAAGTGGAAAGTATGCATGAGAGACAGGTATATTTAAAAAAATAAATAAATACTGTCTAAGTATGTAAAAGAATACTAAGTAATGTCTCCAGTTCTTTGATTATTAAAGAAGTTGGAAATCTACTTTACATTCTGTACCCAAGAACTTTCTATCATGGTTCAGTGATGTTTTGTCTGAAGGCTATTTGACGTCATTTTAATGTTTTTGAAACCACACTTTATTTTTAGCTGAGTTTATAAATGCATTTTTACTCTTGAATTTGGGAAAATCACGAAGGAAAAGAAAGACACAATGAAGTGGGGGATATGGGTACACTTTTCACTTAATTACTATAAACAGTAATTTTTAATAACTAATAATAAATCTTAAAGATCAATTTCTCAACATAATATAGCAGAGCTTTTTTAGAGAATGGGTCAGAATTTAAATATGGTAGGGTATATTATGGGTTGAAATGACCAAATATCAACAAAAAACAGTTCTGCAATAGTGTTAAAAAAATCTAGAAAAAACATAATTGGAGAAGGTGGCCCTGCTTTCCAGGCCGATGTTGGTGTCAGGTGGAGACACTGTTTTGAAAACATACCTTTCTCTCTTGTATATGCGCCACTTCATAACTTTTTTTTTTTTATCCTTTTAAACTTTTTAGTATTCTTTGTAAGGTGCCTAGTATGTGCTTTTGTAAAATATTATTCAAATTAAGCAGCATTCTTTGAGATGTTCACTTGTTAAAGGGACAGTTTAGTCAAAATTAAACTTTCATGATTCAGATAAGGGAAGTCATTTTAAACAACTTTTTAATTTACTTTAATCATCAAATCTACTATGTTCTCTTGGTATTCTATGTTAAAAGCTAGACCTAGGTAGGCTCATTTGCTAATTTCTAAGTCCATGAAGTCTGCCTCTAATCTGAATGCATTTTACATGTTTTTCACAGCTAGAGGGTGTTAGTTCATATGTGCCATAAAGATAACATTGTACTCACGCCCCTGGAGTTGGTTATGAGAGGGCACTGATTGGCTAAGATGCAAGTCTATCAAAAGAACTGAAATAACAGAATTTATGCTTACCTGATAAATTACTTTCTCTTACAGGTGTATTCAGTCCACTGATTCATCCTTACTTGTGGGATATTCTCAATCCCTACAGGAAGTGGCAAAGAGAGCACACAGCAAAGCTGTCCATATAGCTCCCCTCAGGCTCCGCCCCCCCAGTCATTCGACCGACGGTTAGGAGAAAAAGGAGAACCATAGGGTGCAGTGGTGACTGTAGTTATTGTAAATTAAATTTGAACCTGACTTAAATATCAGGGCGGGCCGTGGACTGAATACACCTGTAAGAGAAAGTCATTTATCAGGTAAGCATAAATTCTGTTTTCTCTTACTTGGTGTATTCAGTCCACGGATTCATCCTTACTTGTGGGATACCAATACCAAAGCAATAGGACACGGATGAAGGGTGGGAACAAGTCAGGTAACCTAAACGGAAGGCACCACTGCTTGCAAAACCTTTCTCCCAAAAATAGCCTCCGCAGAAGCAAAAGTATCGAATTTATAAAATTTGGCGAATGTATGCAGTGAAGACCAAGTCGCTGCCTTACAAATCTGTTCAACAGAAGCCTCATTCTTGAAAGCCCATGTGGAAGCCACAGCTCTGGTGGAATGAGCTGTAATTCATTCAGGAGGCTGCTTACCAGCAGTCTCATAAGCCAATCGGATGATGCTTTTCAGCCAGAATGACAGAGAGGTAGCAGTCGCTTTCTGACCTCTCCTCTTACCAGAATACACAACAAACAAGGATGATGTTTGTCTGAAATCTTTAGTTGCTTTTAAATAGAACTTTAAAGCACGAATCACATCAAGATTGTGCAACAGTCGTTCCGTCTTAGAAACTGGATTAGGGCACAGAGAAGGAACAATAATTTCCTGGTTAATATTCCTATTAGAAACCACCTTTGGAAGGAAACCAGGTTTAGTACGCAAAACGACCTTATCTGCATGGAACACCAGATAGGGTGAATCACACTGCAAAGCAGACAATTCTGAAACTCTTCGAGCAGAAGAAATAGCTACTAAAAACAAAACTTTCCAAGATAATAACTTGATATCTATGGAATGCAAAGGTTCAAACGGAACCCCTTGAAGAACTGAAAGAACTAAATTTAGACTACATGGAGGAGCCACAGGTCTGTAGACAGGCTTGATTCTAACTAAGGCCTGTACAAACGCCTGAATGTCTGGTACAGCTGCCAGACGCTTGTGTAACAGAATAGACAGAGCAGATATCTGTCCTTTTAAGGAACTAGCTGACAGACCTTTCTCCAAACCTTCTTGGAGAAAAGACAATATCCTTGGAATCCTAACCTTACTCCACGAGTAACCCTTGGATTCACACCAACAAAGATATTTCCACCATATCTTATTTTAAATTTTCCTGGTGACAGGCTTTCTGGCCGGTATCAGAGTATCTATAACTGAATCAAAGAAACCCCGCTTAGCTAGGATTAAGCGTTCAATCTCCAAGCAGTCAGTTGCAGAGAAACTAGATTTGGATGCTTGAAAGGACCTTGGATTAGAAGATCCTGCCTCAATGGCAGTTTCCATGGTGGGACCGATGACATGTCCACTAGGTCTGCATACCAAGTCTTGCGTGGCCACGCAGGCGCTATCAGAATTACTGAAGCCTTCTCCTGTTTGATTCTGGCTATTAGCCGAGGTAGAAGAGGAAACGGTGGAAAGACATAAGCTAGACTGAATGACCAAGGCGCTATTAATGCATCTATCAATGCCGCCTTGGGATCCCTGGATCTGGATCCATAAAGGGGAAGTTTGGTGTTCTGACGGGACGCCATCAGATCCAACTCTGGAATGCCCCAAAGCTGGGTCAGCTGAGCAAAAACCTCCTCCCAGTTGTCTACCCCTGGGATGTGAATTGCAGATAGATGGCAGGAGTGATCCTCCGCCCATTTGATGATCTTGGTTACTTCCTACATCGCTAGGGAACTCTTTGTTCCTCCCTGATGATTGATGTACGCCACAGTCGTGATGTTGTCCGACTGAAACCTGATGAATTTGGCCTCTGCTAGTTGAGGCCACACCTGGAGCATGTTGAATATCGCTCTCAGTTCCAAAATGTTTATCGGGAGAAGAGATTCTTCCCGAGACCATAGCCCCTGAGCCTTCAGGGAGTTCCAGACCGCACCCCAGCCTACCAGACTGGCATCGGTCGTGACAATGATCCATTCCGGTCTGTGGAAACTCATTCCCTGAGACAGGTGAACTTGAGACAACCACCAGAGAAGAGAGTCTCTGGTCTTTTGATCCATTTGGATTTGAGGAGACAAATCTGCGTAATCTCCATTCCACTGTTTGAGCATGCACAGCTGCAGTGGTCTGAGATGGATTCGGGCGAAAGGGACTACTTCCATTGCCGCAACCATTAAACCAATTACTTCCATGCACTGAGCCACGGAAGGCCGAGGAATGGAATGAAGAACTCGGAAAGTATTCAGCAGTTTTGACTTCCTGACCTCTGTCAGAAAGATTTTCATTTCTACCGAGTTTATTATTGTTCCCAGGAAGGGAACCCTTGTGAGCGGGGACAGAGAACTCTTTTCTACGTTCACCTTCCACCCGTGAGACCTTAGAAAAGCCAGAAGGATGTCCGTATGAGCCTTGGCTCTGTGAAAAGATGACGCCTGTATTAATATGTCGTCTAGGTAAGGTGCTACTGCAATGCCCCGCGGTCTTAGAACCGCTAGAAGGGACCCTAGCACCTTTGTGAAAATTCTGGGAGCGGTGGCCAACCCGAAAGGAAGGGCCACGAACTGGTAATGTTTGTCCAGAAAGGCGAACCTTAGGAACTGATGGTGATCTTTGTGGATAGGAATATGTAGGTACGCATCCTTTAGATCCACGGTAGTCATATATTGACCTTCCTGGATCATTGGCAAGATTGTCCGAATGGTTTCCATCTTGAAAGACGGAACTCTGAGGAATTTGTTTAGAATTTTTAGATCCAGGATTGGCCTGAAAGTTCCTTTCTGAAATAATTTCTTTCAGCTCAGGGCCGAAAAGGGTCTTCCCCTTGAAGGGAATATTTAACAGTTTTGTTTTGGACGACACATCCGCCGACCATGATTTGAGCCAAAGCGCTCTTCGCGCCATGATGGCAAAACCTGAGTTTTTCGCCGCTAGTTTAGCTAACTGTAGAGCGGCATCAGTGATAAAAGAATTAGACAGCTTTAGAGCATGAATTCTATCCATGACCTCGTCGTATGAAGTCTCCCTCTGGAGCGACTCCTCCAGGGCCTCGAACCAAAAAGCCGCTGCAGTAGTTACCGGAATAATGCAGGCAATTGGTTGAAGCAGAAAGCCTTGCTGAACAAATATTTTCTTCAGCAATCCTTCCAATTTTTTATCCATAGGATCTTTGAAAGCACAACTGTCCTCTATTGGTATTGTTGTACGCTTGGCCAGTTTTGAAACAGCCCCCTCTACCTTAGGGACCGTCTGCCACGCGTCCCGCCTAGGGTCATTTATGGGGAACATTTTCTTAAAGATAGGTGGGGGAACAAAGGGTACACCTGGTTTCTCCCACTCCTTAGTCACAATATCCGCCACCCTCTTTGGGATCATAAATGCCTCAGTGTATACAGGGACCTCTAAAAATCTGTCCATTTTACACAATTTTTCAGGGACCACCATGGGGTCACAATCACCCAGCGTAGCTAAAACCTCCTTAAGCAGGACGCGGAGGTGTTCCAGCTTAAATTTAAAAGCTAAGGAATCTAACTCTGCCTGCTGAGAAACTTTTCCTGTGTCAGAAATTTCTCCCTCAGACAGCCCTTCCCTCACTGCTACCTCTGAGTTTTGTGAGGGTACTACAGATAAATTATTCAAAGCTTCAGATTGCTCATCCTCTGTATTTAAAACTGAGCTATCACGCTTTCTTGGAAAAACTGGCAGTTTGGATAAAAATGCTGCAAGGGAATGATCCATTACTGCTGCTAATTGTTGTAAAGTAATAGGGGCCAATGCGCTAGAGGTACTAGGCATCGCTTGCGCGGGCATAACTGGTGTAGACACGTGGGGGGAGGAAGAAGGACTATCCTCATTACCCTCCGTTAAGGAATCATCTTGGGCAGCATTTTTAATTGTCACTGGATGATCTTTAAAATGCTTAGATGTTTGTGCACACTTTAAACATAAATGCAATGGGGGTATTGCCATGGCTTTTGAACATAAAGAACAAGGTCTATCTGAAGGCTCAGACATGTTTGACAGACTCAGACAACACTAAAATATTGAAAAAAAATACTTTTTGAAAAACTTTACTGTCTCTTTAAATAAAAAGCACACACTTTTTTACCAAATCATCAAAACAAAACAAAACATCCGATCTTAATGAATCCACATGATCCTAATGCCTTGAAATGATTGCACACAAATTTTCAAATCGTTTAACCCCTTAATGCCCAAACCGGAGCAAAATGAAGTAAACACCCGGTTTTACCCACTACAGTACGATGCCACAGTCTTTGCTGTGGCTTTACCTTCCTTTAGGGTTATTTGCAGGTGTAAATTAAGCCTCTCTGAAGTCCTCCTGTACTCTAAAGGCTCTGCACATGAAGCTGCATGGAGCTGTGTTGCAAATCAACTGCGCAATTGAGGCGCGAAAATGAGGCCCCCTCCTCCATTACTCTAGAGTTATGGGGCCTTTCTGAGTCAGATTAGCTGTCTTACAAAATGCCAGGCGTAAAAAAAAGTCCCCAAAAAGTGTTTCCAACGTCTAAAACGCTTAATAAATATAAGATTACCTTAATAAAGTAATCGATTTAGCCCATCACAGTGTCTGTCAGTATTAAAGCCCTTAACTGAAGCCATCATTCTATACTGTGTCTCAGAAAATGGCTTACCTTCCCTCATGGGATTTCTGTCAGTCTTCTAGCACTACCAGTTCTTGTTAGAAAAAAATTACTGAACATACCTTAAGCAGTATAAGCCTGCAAACTGTTCCCCCCAACTGAAGTTCTCCTGTACTCAACAGTCCTGCGTGGGAACAGCAATGGATTTTAGTTACAACATGCTAAAATCTTTTTCCTCTCAGCAGAAATCTTCATCACTTTCTGCCTCAGAGTAAATAGTACAAACCGGCACTATTTTAAAATAACAAACTCTTGATTGAAGAAATAAAAACTACAAATCTAACACCACATACTCTTTACCCTCCCGTGGAGATGCTACTTGTTAGAGCGGCAAAGAGAATGACTGGGGGGGGCGGAGCCTGAGGGGAGCTATATGGACAGCTTTGCTGTGTGCTCTCTTTGCCACTTCCTGTAGGGATTGAGAATATCCCAGAAGTAAAGATGAATCCGTGGACTGAATACACCAAGTAAGAGAAATGGGGACAGTCTTCAGAGGCTTAGATACAAGATAATCACAGAGGTAAAAAGTAAATTAATATAACTGTGTTGGATATACAAAACTTGGGTATAGGTAATAAAGGGATTATTTATCTTTTTAAAAAAAATCTGCAGTAGACTGTTCCTTTAAGCAATGCCGATAGACAGTGATCAAAGGAATAAAATTATCCATAAGCATCTGGTGTAACAGAGTTTTCATAAGTCAATTGCTTATAACTTTGTATTAGATAATTAAAATAACCAATTTGTCTGACAGTTGGTTACTCTATTTAGTTTGGCAATCTTTACCCAACTAGAAAATTTGATGTACTTGTAGTTTTTAAGATATTTAAGTTGTCTGTTGCAATCAATTAAAAGAACTGTGCAAAGTGTTTCTCATATGTTACTTAATGTTTTCAATTTCTGTTCCAGCGCCAGTCTGAAAAAAACTTTTTGCACAGCTCTTCATACTTTTTTTTTTTTAAATCTAAATCAACAGCTCTGGCCAGTTAAAATAATCTAAACATGCCTGTTTCTAATAGTTGTTCACATGGTTACCCAGAAAGAATGTAAGAAACCCTGATGTTCCTGTGTATTTTAGGAGGCTTTAGAAATTCAAACGTCCATGCTTGTAATAAAATAGCATCTCCAAGAAATGAAAGCCAAAAGCTAGGTGAATACAAAGTTTTCACAAGACAAACTAGAACTGGCTAGAAAAAGCAAAAATGTGTTTATAAAAGGGAAAAAATTGCAGTAGACATCTGCAGAACCCATGTGACAAAAAGTGTATTGGGATGGATTCTAAAAATATTGATGAGATGTTTTGAAAGGAAATTTATGAAATTCAAAGAAGGAATTTAAAAAAAACCTATAAAAAATGCAGAAATATTTTTTTTAATAATATGAATGGTTCCAAATAAAAAAAAGGAAAACTAACACTTTCTGTTTTTTCATCCAATATGGGCCCCATTTATTAAAGCAACTAGGTAATCTGTCCTCCTGTGATTGTGACAAGCGGGAAGTGGACGTTGTATGTCCACTGCCTGCATTTAACACTGCACAGGGATATCCTCGTGATCACCGATGACATTACCTATAACACCATCCATGACATTGCAGATTACATCATCACATCATAATTGCTGAAATGATGGATAATGATACAATTTGTAATTGGCATGCCTGTAGCTATTAATAATACTTTTAATGTAAACCTAGATTATGCAAGAATCAAACTGTATTATACTTTTGAATATTAATCACGATTTTTAATTATAGAATACAATTTAACCTCTTTCTAACACAGGAGAGCACATTATACTTTCCATGGAATCCTTAAATTACCTTTAATATCCTAGTCAGATTAGTGGAAAAATGAGAAGGGAAGAAAGATCGCTCCCCTGTACAACACAGAAGGACATTAGTAGGTGGTTGTCACACCTAGTGAATGTGTTTAAAGTATGGGAAAATAATGGCTAAAAAGAAGCACTTATCTTCTAAAGACAGTATATACAACACATTCCAACCAGGATGATAAGTAGTTGTCATCTGTGGTAATAGCATTGCACACGCAGCACATGGGTTAAATTCCCCCTCAAAATAGCATGTAACATAAAAAAATTTGCAGTCACCTGTTTAATAGGTGACTTTTGCTGAGTTCTAAAAAGAGACCAACATATAAGTTTAAAATGGTGCGAGTGGCCTAATTGGTTGCTATTAGATTTTTACAGCTGCATTATTTATTATTATTATTATTATCAGTTATTTGTAGAGCCCCAACAGATTCCGCAGCGCTATATTTATCACCTCATACAATGATAATCATATAGACCTCATACAATGATAAGCATATAGACCTCATACAATTATAAGCATATAGACCTCATACAATGATAAGCATATAGACTTCATACAATGATAAGCATATAGACCTCATACAATGATAAGCATATAGACTTTATACAATGATAAGCATATAGACCTCATACAAATATAAGCATATACAACTCATACAATGATAAGCATAAAGACCTCATACAATTATAAGCATATAGACCTCATACAATGATAAGCATATAGACCTCATACAAAGATAAGCATATAGACCTCATACAATGATAAGCATATAGACTTTATACAATGATAAGCATATAGACCTCATACAAAGATAAGCATATACAACTCATACAATGATAAGCATATAGACCTCATACAATTATAAGCATATAGACCTCATACAATGATAAGCATATAGACCTCATACAAAGATAAGCATATACAACTCATACAATGATAAGCATATAGACATCATACAATGATAAGCATATAGACCTCATACAATGATAACAATATAGACCTCATAAAATTATAAGCATATAGACCTCATACAATGATAAGCATATAAAACTCATACAATGATAAGCATATAAAACTCATACAATGATAAGCATATAGACCTCATACAATGATAAGCATATAGACCTCATACAATGATAAGCATATAGACTTTATACAATGATAAGCATATAGACCTCATACAAAGATAAGCATATACAACTCATACAATGATAAGCATATAGACCTCATACAATTATAAGCATATAGACCTCATACAATGATAAGCATATAAAACTCACACAATGATAAGCATATAGAACTCATACAATGATAAGCATATAGACCTCATACAATGATAACAATATAGACCTCATACAATGATAAGCATATAGACCTCATACAATTATAAGCATATATACCTCATACAATGATAAACATATAAACCTCATACAATTATAAGCATATAGACCTCATACAATGATAAGCATATAAAACTCACACAATGATAAGCATATAGAACTCATACAATGATAAGCATATAGACATCATACAATGATAAGCATATGGACCTCTTACAATGATAAGCATATGGACCTCTTACAATGATAAGCATATAGCCCTCATACAATTATAAGCATATAGACCTCATACAATGATAAGCATATAGATCTCATACAATGATAAGCATATAGACCTTATACAATGATAAGAATATAGACCTCATACAAAGATAAGCATATACAACTCATACAATGATAAGCATATAGACATCATACAATGATAAGCATATAGACCTCATACAACGATAACAATATAGACCTCATACAATTATAAGCATATAGACCTCATACAATGATAAGCATATATACCTCATACAATGATAAGCATATATACCTCATACAATGATAAGCATATAGACCTCATACAATGATAAGCATATAGACCTCATACAATGATAACAATATAGACCTCATACAATTATAAGCATATAGACCTCATACAATGATAAGCATATATACCTCATACAATAATAAACATATAGACCTCAAACAATGATAAGCATATAGACCTCATACAATGATAAGCATATAGACATCATACAATGATAAGCATATGGACCTCTTACAATGATAAGCATATAGCCCTCATACTATGATAAGCATATAAAACTCATACAATGATAAGCATATAAAATTCATACAATAAAAAGCATATAGACCTCATTCAATGGCATTTAGACCTAGCACAATGATAACAATACAGACCTCATACAATAATAAGCATATAGACCTCATACAATTATAAGCATATATACCTCATACAATATAAGCATATAGACCTCATACAATTATAAGCATATATACCTCATACAATGATAAGCATATAGATCTTATACAATATAAGCATATAGAATTCATACAATGATAAGCATATATACCTCATACAATGATAAATATATATATACCTCATACAATGATAAGCATAGACTTCATACAATGATAAGCAAGTAGACCTCATACAATGATAAGCATATAAAACTCATACAATGATAAGCATATAGACCTCATACAATGATAAATATATATACCTCATACAATGATAAGCATATAGACTTCATACAATGATAAGCATATAGACCTGAAAGACGACCACCACTGAACAAGACACACAAGCTGAAACGTCAAGACTGGGCCAAGAAATATCTCAAGACTGATTTTTCTAAGGTTTTATGGAGTGATGAAATGAGAGTGAGTCTTGATGGGCCAGGTGGATGGGCCCGTGGATGCATTGGTAAAGGGCAGAGAGCTCCAGTCCGACTCAGACGCCAGCAAGGTGGAGGTGGAGTACTGGTTTGGGCTGGTATCATCAAAGATGAGCTTGTGGGGCCTTTTCGGGTTGAGGATGGAGTCAAGCTCAACTCCCAGTCCTACTGCCAGTTTCTGGAAGACACCTTCTTCAAGCAGTGGTACAGGAAGAAGTCTGCATCCTTCAAGAAAAACATGATTTTCATGCAGGACAATGCTCCATCACACGCGTCCAAGTACTCCACAGCGTGGCTGGCAAGAAAGGGTATAAAAGAAGAAAATCTAATGACATGGCCTCCTTGTTCACCTGATCTGAACCCCATTGAGAACCTGTGGTCCATCATCAAATGTGAGATTTACAAGGAGGGAAAACAGTACACCTCTCTGAACAGTGTCTGGGAGGCTGTGGTTGCTGCTGCACACAATGTTGATGGTGAACAGATCAAAACACTGACAGAATCCATGGATGGCAGGCTTTTGAGTGTCCTTGCAAAGAAAGGTGGCTATATTGGTCACTGATTTGTTTTTGTTTTGTTTTTGAATGTCAGAAATCTATATTTGTGAATGTTGAGATGTTATATTGGTTTCACTGGTAAAAATAAATAATTGAAATGCGTATATATTTGTTTTTTGTTAAGTTGCCTAATAATTATGCACAGTAATAGTCACCTGCACACACAGATATCCCCCTAAAATAGCTATAACTAAAAACAAACTAAAAACTACTTCCAAAACTATTCAGCTTTGATATTAATGAGTTTTTTGGGTTCATTGAGAACATGGTTGTTGTTCAATAATAAAATTAATCCTCAAAAATACAACTTGCCTAATAATTCTGCACTCCCTGTAGACCTCCTACAATGATAAGCATATAGAACTTACACAATGATAAGCATATAAACACCATACAATGATAAGCATATGGACCTCATACAATGATAAACATATAGACCTCATACAATGATAAGCATATAGACCTTATACAATCATAAGAATATAGACCTCATACAATAATAATCATATATACCTCATACAATGATAAGCATATAGACCTCATACAATAATAAACATATAGACCTCAAACAATGATAAGCATATAGACCTCATACAATGATAAGCATATAGACATCATACAATGATAAGCATATGGACCTCTTACAATGATAAGCATATAGCCCTCATACTATGATAAGCATATAAACCTCATACAATGATACGCATATAAAATTCAAACAATAAAAAGCATATAGACCTCATACAATGGCATTTAGACCTAGCACAATGATAACAATACAGACCTCATACAATAATAAGCATATAGACCTCATACAATTATAAGCATATATACCTCATACAATATAAGCATATAGACCTCATACAATTATAAGCATATATACCTCATACAATGATAAGCATATAGATCTTATACAATATAAGCATATAGAATTCATACAATGATAAGCATATATACATCATACAATGATAAATATATATATATACCTCATACAATGATAAGCATAGACTTCATACAATGATAAGCAAGTAGACCTCATACAATGATAAGCATATAAAACTCATACAATGATAAGCATATAGACCTCATTCAATGATAAATATATATACCTCATACAATGATAAGCATATAGACTTCATACAATGATAAGCATATAGACCTCATACAATGATAAGCATATAAAACTCATACAATGTTAAGCATATAGACCTCATACAATGATAAGGCGTTCCCCTGAGTTGGCAACCCTCGTATTTGTTTAAACTGTCTTGAGCATTTTATAGTTATATTGCTACCATCATAGTTGCACCTTTATCAGCGTTAGCTGTAGTCCTTATTACCTTGCGGTTGCCAACTCACCATTAACAGTTATTAATACATATATCTTACACTATATATATTTTTTATTTATATAATTCTAATAAAAGTTATATTTAATTAATTTTCTGGTTGGGCTTCCTCTCTCTCCTTGCCTTCAGGGGCTGGGCTCCCCCCCCCCCTTTTCATTAAATGCTCACAATTTTTGTCCATCTTTCTTCCCGCCCCCCCCCCCTTTTTTGATACATTTTGCATAATGGGCAGTGAGCACCCCCCACGTCACTTGATATATAATGATAATAATTTGTCTAGCATTTCTAGACTCCTTGAAGGCATGATCTATTAGTGGGGCATTAATTAATAATTACCCTTAATACCTCAATCTTACCTCATACAATTATAAGCATATAGACCTCATACAATGATAAGCATATAGACCTCATACAATGATAAGCATATAGACCTCATACAATAATAAGCATATAGACCTCATACAATGATAAGCATATAGACATCATACAATGATAAGCATATAGAACTCATACAATGATAAGCATATAGACATCATACAATGATAAGCATATGGACCTCTTACAATGATAAGCATATGGACCTCTTACAATGATAAGCATATAGCCCTCATACTATGATAAGCATATAAACCTCATACAATGATAAGCATATAAAACTCATACAATAAAAAGCATATAGACCTCATACAATGATAAGCATATAGAACTCATACAATGATAAGCATATAGACAATGCTCCATCACACGCGTCCAAGTACTCCACAGCGTGGCTGGCAAGAAAGGGTATAAAAGAAGAAAATCTAATGACATGGCCTCCTTGTTCACCTGATCTGAACCCCATTGAGAACCTGTGGTCCATCATCAAATGTGAGATTTACAAGGAGGGAAAACAGTACACCTCTCTGAACAGTGTCTGGGAGGCTGTGGTTGCTGCTGCACGCAATGTTGATGGTGAACAGATCAAAACACTGACAGAATCCATGGATGGCAGGCTTTTGAGTGTCCTTGCAAAGAAAGGTGGCTATATTGGTCACTGATTTGTTTTTGTTTTGTTTTTGAATGTCAGAAATCTATATTTGTGAATGTTGAGATGTTATATTGGTTTCACTGGTAAAAATAAATAATTGAAATGGGTATATATTTGTTTTTTGTTAAGTTGCCTAATAATTATGCACAGTAATAGTCACCTGCACACACAGATATCCCCCTAAAATAGCTATAACTAAAAACAAACTAAAAACTACTTCCAAAACTATTCAGCTTTGATATTAATGAGTTTTTTGGGTTCATTGAGAACATGGTTGTTGTTCAATAATAAAATCCTCAAAAAAAATACAACTTGCCTAATAATTCTGCACTCCCTGTAGACCTCCTACAATGATAAGCATATAGAACTTACACAATGATAAGCATATAAACATCATACAATGATAAGCATATGGACCTCATACAATGATAAACATATAGACCTCATACAATGATAAGCATATAGACCTTATACAATCATAAGAATATAGACCTCATACAATAATAATCATATATACCTCATACAATGATAAGCATATAGACCTCATACAATAATAAACATATAGACCTCAAACAATGATAAGCATATAGACCTCATACAATGATAAGCATATAGACATCATACAATGATAAGCATATGGACCTCTTACAATGATAAGCATATAGCCCTCATACTATGATAAGCATATAAACCTCATACAATGATAAGCATATAAAATTCATACAATAAAAAGCATATAGACCTCATACAATGGCATTTAGACCTAGTACAATGATAACAATACAGACCTCATACAATAATAAGCATATAGACCTCATACAATTATAAGCATATATACCTCATACAATATAAGCATATAGACCTCATACAATTATAAGCATATATACCTCATACAATGATAAGCATATAGATCTTATACAATATAAGCATATAGAATTCATACAATGATAAGCATATATACATCATACAATGATAAATATATATATATATACCTCATACAATGATAAGCATAGACTTCATACAATGATAAGCAAGTAGACCTCATACAATGATAAGCATATAAAACTCATACAATGATAAGCATATAGACCTCATTCAATGATAAATATATATACCTCATACAATGATAAGCATATAGACTTCATACAATGATAAGCATATAGACCTCATACAATGATAAGCATATAAAACTCATACAATGTTAAGCATATAGACCTCATACAATGATAAGCATATAGACCTCATACAATGATAAGGCGTTCCCCTGAGTTGGCAACCCTCGTATTTGTTTAAACTGTCTTGAGCATTTTATAGTTATATTGCTACCATCATAGTTGCACCTTTATCAGCATTAGCTGTAGTCCTTATTACCTTGCGGTTGCCAACTCACCATTAACAGTTATTAATACATATATCTTACACTATATATATTTTTTATTTATATAATTCTAATAAAAGTTATATTTAATTAATTTTCTGGTTGGGCTTCCTCTCTCTCCTTGCCTTCAGGGGCTGGGCTCCCCCCCCCCCCCTTTTCATTAAATGCTCACAATTTTTGTCCATCTTTCTTCCCGCCCCCCCCCCTTTTTTGATACATTTTGCATAATGGGCAGTGAGCACCCCCCACGTCACTTGATATATAATGATAATAATTTGTCTAGCATTTCTAGACTCTATTAGTGGGGCATTAATTAATAATTACCCTTAATACCTCAATCTTACCTCATACAATTATAAGCATATAGACCTCATACAATAATAAGCATATAGACCTCATACAATGATAAGCATATAGACATCATACAATGATAAGCATATAGAACTCATACAATGATAAGCATATAGACATCATACAATGATAAGCATATGGACCTCTTACAATGATAAACATATGGACCTCTTACAATGATAAGCATATAGCCCTCATACTATGATAAGCATATAAACCTCATACATTGATAAGCATATAAAACTCATACAATAAAAAGCATATAGACCTCATACAATGATAAGCATATAGAACTCATACAATGATAAGCATATAGACATCATACAATGATAAGCATATGGACCTCTTACAATGATAAGCATATGGACCTCTTACAATGATAAGCATATAGCCCTCATACTATGATAAGCATATAAATCTCATACAATGATAAGCATATAAAACTCATACAATAAAAAGCATATAGACCTCATACAATGATAAGCATTTAGACCTAGTACAATGATAACAATACAGACCTCATACAATAATAAGCATATAGACCTCATACAATTATAAGCATATAGACCTCATACAATTATAAGCATATATACCTCATACAATGATAAGCATATAGATCTCATACAATATAAGCATATAGAATTCATACACTGATAAGCATATATACCTCATACAATGATAAATATATATACCTCATACAATGATAGGCATATAGACTTCATACAATGATAAGCATATAGACCTCATACAATGATAAGCATATAAAACTCATACAATGATAAGCATATAGACCTCATACAATGATAAGCATATAAAACTCATACAATGATAAGGCGTTCCCCTGAGTTGGCAACCCTTGTATTTGTTTAAACTGTCTTGAGCATTTTATAGTTATATTGCTACCATCAGAGTTGCACCTTTATTAGCGTTAACTGTTGCGAGGCTAAGCCTCTTTTTGTATTTGGTTACAGTGCTTTCTCTAAGGTGGCTTGCTAATTTGCAGCTCCACAGTTTATAGTATTAATTAGGTACTATTCTCTCGCTGCTACCCTTTGAATTTGCACCGTGTAATAGTATTGATATAATGGTGTGAGACTTTGTCTCTTTTCTAGCCTTCAGTAAATTGGTGCTATTCTTTGGTAGGTAGTTTTCATTTCATTAGTTTAGTTTGGTTATTTGCTATACTAAGTTATGGTCCTTACTACCTTGCGGTTGCCAACTCACCATTAACAGTTATTAATACATATATCTTACACTATATATATTTTTTATTTATATAATTCTAATAAAAGTTATATTTAATTCATTTTCTGGTTGGGCTTCCTCTCTCTCCTTGCCTTCAGGGGCTGGGCTGGGCTTCCCCCTTCCCCCTCCCCCCTTTTTTCTTTGAGTGCTCGCAATTTTTGTCCATCTTTCTTCCCCCCCTCCCTTTTTTGATACATTTTGCATAATGGACAGTGAGCACCCCCCACGTAACTTGATATATAATGATAATAATTTGTCTAGCATTTCTAGACTCCTTGATGGCATGATCTATTAGTGGGGCATTAATTAATAATTACCCTTAATACCTCAATCTTACCTCATACAATTATAAGCATATAGACCTCATACAATGATAAGCATATAGACCTCATACAATGATAAGCATATAGACCTCATACAATAATAAGCATATAGACCTCATACAATGATAAGCATATAAACCTCATACAATGATAAGCATATAGACCTCCTACAATGATAAACATATAGAACTCACACAATGATAAGCATATAAACATCATACAATGATAAGCATATGGACCTCATACAATGATAAACATATAGACCTCATACAATGATAAGCATATAGACCTTATACAATCATAAGAATATAGACCTCATACAATAATAATCATACAATTATAAGCTTATAGACTGCATACAATTATAAGCATATAGACATCATACAATCATAAGAATATAGACCTCATACAATGATAAGCATATAGACCTCATACAATGACAAGCATATTGACCCCATACAATGATAAGCATATAGACCTCATACAATCATAAGCATGTAGACCTCATACAATCATAAGAATATAGACCTCATACAATCATAAGAATATAGACCTCATACAAGTATAAGCATATAGACCTCATACAAGTATAAGCATATAGACCTCATACAATGATAAGCATATAAACCTCATACAATGATAAGCATATAGATCTCATACAATGATACGCATATAGACATCATACAATGATACGCATATAGACATCATACAATCATAAGCATATAGACCTCATACAATCATAAGCATATAGACCTCATACAATGATAAGCATATAGACATCATACAATGATACGCATATAGACTTCATACAATTATACGCATATAGACTTCATACAATTATACGCATATAGACCTCATAAAATGATACGCATGTAGACCTCACACAATCACAAGCATATAGACCTCATACAATGATAAGCATATAGACCTCATACAATCATAAGCATATAGACATCATACAATGATAAGCATATAGAAAATGTCAGGAGGTGGGTCATCTCCTTTGTTGCTAACCACAAAACTTAGAGGTACATTAGACCCCTTATTTGGAATCAGTTATTCTTCTCGTTCAAATGCATCTTTTCAGCTACCAGGTGATTGGCCTAACACATATAAATACCTCCTACACAGGTCCAATTTTGTGATTTCTGGCAAATCTTGAGAGGCTCAATCTATTCTTTTACTATAGAAATATATCACAAGACCCCTCTTTTGAATGAGGGAGGTTCCACCATTCCAATAAGCTGTTTTCATCTCCTTTTACCTGTGATGTAACCTACATAGAAATAACAATCTCCTGATGGGAACCACTAGCCTCACTTTGTTTAATTGTTAATGTCAGGACTCATATATATTTGTTTCTTTGATGTTATTAAAAACAGCAGGTATCGGGGGGCGTGCCCGGATGTCGCCCATGCTGGATAGAAAAAAAGAGACCGCCAGAATCAATCTGAATAATCCGCCGATTATTTGAGAACACAAGTGCCATCAACAAAAATTAACCCTTAACAAGGAGCTAGGTTAAGTTACTGCACCTAAAGACATTACTATTATGCCGATCATCTCAGCTGGAGTCTCAATCCAGATCCCCCCTCCCCCCGGTCACCCTGGTAAAACAGGTTATGTCTAACTGCTAATTTTCCATACAACCACCTTCAATTTACACATTGCATACCCAACATTCAAGCCACCTAAGACTATTCTGACCTCATTATGGATCGACAAGCTTTGGACTATACGATGAAAGGCCTGTTAGAAGATCTGGGACGGAAAATGCAAGAATACTTTGACAGCCTACACCAATCGCTACTTCCAGAAGACACTACAGATGCTACAAGATTATGGGAGAGCGGAGACGTAGCTATCTTAAAGAGTGCAGCCCATGATACTAAATCAGAAGCACCTGATCCATCAACTGGATCCCCAACAGGACTGCCGATTGCTAGCAAGATCTTGCAGTATGCCAGAAGGTGCAACGGCCCTGCTCTAGCTACTGTAGAAAAGCACAGACCGGCTGCTCAACAGTTACCACGACCAGCCAGTATGTCTCCATCTACAAACAGATCACAACTCATAAGAGATATTACTGCTACGCATGTAGTGCCTGCACAGAACTTTGCAGCTTTCCTCACTAGCCACTTTTATCTCGCTGGCTTTGAAATTAAGTGGCACTCCTCAGCGATTCTCTTGTATTAAGGCCGGAAAGGCATATACTCTGAATTGCACTTCCCACAGGACCCCATTAAGCCTCAGAAAACCAGAATCGGGTAATGACTCTATCACTGATAGTCCTTATAAAAAGCTCAATTGTCACCGTTGATTGTGGACTGTCTCTTTTCATTTACTAGCTAGCTTGCTTTTACTTCCTCACTTCCATTGTCATGCAAACTAATGATTTGCCGCAGAAAGTCTGGGACTACCCCTAAAACTGTGGACTTGATTTAGCTCCCAATAGTTTGTCTAAAACACATAGCATTCATTGTTGGTTGTGGGCAGTTCTGCTCCATGCGTTATAATATTGCTCTTTTACTTCACGTGTTCTCTCTGCCTTATTGCATGTTCTTTGATAGAACTTATTTGTTGCGTGATCACCTTATACTGAGCCACATTTCCCTTGATACTAGTTAAGAGGTGTCTAATTTTTCGTATTGCAGTTCTACAGGCTGTTATAATTTGTATAAACTTTCTATACCCCCTAGGTTACTAGCTTGATGTACATTTACTAACATATATCCAACTATTTGGAGCACCTACATTATATTACCTCACCTTAAAAGCATACTGTTTGCAGCCGAAACAGCATGTTACAGACTTACTAGTGAATATAGACATAATGTACAACATACTGTGCCCCACTAGCACTTATTAACTAACTACACTTCATCTCAAGCTTTAGTTTAAGCTTGGAATAATTCACCAACATAAACCTAGACCTCTGGAAAGAATATAACCGCAGAGGCATCCTCACACCTCTTAGAACTCTAGATATGCCTGCATTTATATATGTACTTACCCCATATAGAGGCTTCATTATAATGTTTATTGTCCATGCTCACTATGTCTTGCAATTTTTATTTCTTACACTCATAGTAACGCTCCAAGAAAGAATACTTAATAGAGCCCAACAAATAGCATGTTCTTCTCTCTTTCTCAACAGCAGAGTGTTAAAATGATCATATAAGAAGGCGCTATTAATGTGTCAAACTAATCTGATTACTATAAGTTCATTTTTGTATACTATTCATGCACTATGTCAGTCACTAATTATTCCTTATATCTAAGGTCCAAGAGTAGCCACAGCAAAGGCTAGATCCCCACATCTTTGAAACACTAGCGAAGCCCAAAAGTGACCCCCTTGAACAACGTGGGGAACATTCGCTAATTTATAAAAATTAAAATGAGGTTTAATTTCTATATGTCCAAATTTTTTCTGACATTAATGCCATGGTTTATAGTTTATGACTTCATCCCTTTAGTACATTCTATGAACAGGTTCCACTATTCCCACATGTTGGTAATCTCCTTTTTCAGTTGGTGCTATATCCTGTGATTCTTATATCAGGGTATAATAGGATATATTCATTGTGTCATAACAATTGAGAAAGAACATGTACAAATGTAACATCTATCATCTACTGTCATCCCTAATGTATATGTCTCTTGTACTAATTGTATATACAATACTATTGTGATATTATTGTAAATGGGCATATATCATATGTTATACTTATTTAACACCTCAATAAAAGATTAATTTAAAAAAACAAAAAAGAACAAAAGGTATCAAAATAAGGACTAAATTACGAGTGGAGAGTGATTTATCACATTCCAATGTTCTCAACCATTCTCAACATACAATGCATACTATCTAAAAAGATATATAGATAATATGCACTGTATGTTGTTCCTTGAAAATGGCTGGTGTTTTGAGCCAAAACGTTGACATGCTTTAATGGATTGAAAATAAAGGAGGGTTATATTTTTACATAAAAATCATGTGAGTGCCTTTCTACAAACATGTGATTATATATACATTCTTAAATATAAATAGTCACTAAAAAATATTTTACATGTTTCAGGTATTTTACTTCAAAGGGCTCCACAGCTGCATTCATTACTTTTTGGAATTAAGAACCTGGCCCCCAGGAGGAGGCAAAGACACCCCAGCCAAAGGCTTAAATACTCCTCCCACTCCCCTCATCCCCCAGTTATTCTTTACCTTTCGTCCCAGGAGGTTGGCAGAGAAGTGTCAGAATTTTTAATTTTTGTTTTTTGTCTCTTATGGAGGGTAGTACTCTTCGGCATGGGACAGGAGTTTTAAGTAATCCTGTCAGTTTCTCAGTGAGGACTTGGATGAAAGTTTGAGTCCAGAGATGCAGGGAGAGTCTTTCTGCGAAACCATCCCGACTCATATTAACAGCTCCCCAAGCAATCAGCGTTGTCGAACTTAGCTCCGCTGCCTGCTTTATTCTCTCAAGTCCATGGCAGAGGTGATGCTACTATCCGTCACACTTGAAAGGCTGTGTTCCTGTTCCAAGGCGTAGATTCCGGTAAGATCGTTTCATTTTACTTTATTTTTTAATGTACTGTAATGGGAATGTTTTCCCGAGAGGCTACCACCTTGCGGGTCTAACTTAACATAAGGGTCTCAGTGAGTCTCTTTTAGTATCTTGGAATCGAGGGTTAATATCTCCTGAGGGGGGTTATGGAACAGGGGGGGTTTATAATCATGTTTGTTATGTGATTCAACTTGCTTATGTGTGATGTTTATGGGCTCGTGGTTTGGAACATTGAGGCCTTTAGAAGTGACGCAACCTTTTGGTTGGGCGCGCTCTCTTTGGGACTGTACTGTTCGCCTTGTGATCGGGTGTGGTTCTGTTCCGTTTTGCATTTCCGCATTCTCGAACGTGTGGCGAAGGAAATATTCTAGTCTGCAGGGGTCTGGTCATAGGAGGTGATGAGTGCTCCAGCCATTGTGGGTGTCAGGTGTCGTTTTTGTATTTCTACTTAAGTCCATATTTATATTTCTTCTATCCAGTTATGGAGGATTCTGATGCTGAGAATGTACTAATTTTAGATTCAGTTACGGAGGATTCTGATACTGAGACTATTTTGATTTAAGATTCCTATTCTGTGTCCGGTGACGAATCCAGATTGGCTTCGTTGACACATGTCAACCAGTTTTGTTCCGTATGCCATATGAGAGCGCCTTGTTTCTCTGGCTCAGGAACTCAAGGGACAGCTGAGCCATCCACCTCTGGGGGTTCTGTCCTCCAAGAGGCGAGTTCCCTACCTATTCATACTTCTACACTTGCAGGTAACCCAGTTTATGATTCCTCCATGCGGGGTGGCGTGTTCACCCTGGAGGTTGCAGCACGTTTACGCTTCCAAATAATGTTGGCAATTGTTCGTCTGCAGAGTCCAGACGTTTATTTGAGAATGTGCTCGCGCCCTATAGTCCCTGGCCTTCCGCCTTTGGGAGGGCCTCTACAGTTCCCCATAAGTGTAACTGTTACTGAGTGTTGTGCCTTTCGTTACAGGATTGCGAGCCTTCGCGTATTGCTTAAACATGTTTTTCAATAATTGAATGACCCTATCGTTACCAGGTACAGGGATTTTCAGTATGCTAATTCAAATGGTGCACCTCATTAGACTTGTGGGGATGAGGTAATCTCCTTATTGTCAATTGATTGAGATCTTTCCCAGTTTTTTGGAAGATAGGGCTCCGTTTGGCTGGTCCAGTGGGTAGGCCTGTGTCTTTTTGGGGGCTAACCTCTGGGTTGCATTATATTTTATTTGTATCCGATGGGATGTCTTTTATTTAGTCCTATGTTAAAATGTTTCCTTTTTTTCCCCTATGAGGGAGAATTTATGCAGCTTGCCGGTTAGGACCCTAAGTACAGACTGGTCCTGTTGGGTCCGTTCGGTCTGGTGGCTGTTCAGACACGTGGTGCTGTTCTGCTCGGCTGGTACGGTGGAAGCGCAGAGTGCTCAGGTTATCATTGGTTTTGATGTGGGTCCGTAAGGCGGGAAGGATTCTTTTAGTCCTTATAGCCTTCAGTCATAGATGACCAGGTCAGGGGAGTTTTTCCGCTGCCTCACTCTATCTGACACCTGATATCCTCAGACCCTAGCCTCCCCCATGAGGTGGAGGGTTGGAGGGCTTAGCGCCCCATTGCCGCAATTTGAGCGGTTTGGCCTTTAGTTTTAGGGCTCTGGATTGTCCTTGATCCAACAGCTTGTATCAGAATAGGCTGTCTAGCATGTGGAAGGTTTTTCAGTTTGAAACCAGTTGCAGCTCTTGGCACCTTTCAGGTGTGCGCATATACTATTTATAGTGTATCTAGCTACAGCTCTTACTCTTGATGGGTACTGGTTGTTTAAGTGATGAGACCCTTTGGATCTCCTTCCATTGTTCCGGGTGATTTGGATCTCCTTTTAGGGATCTGTATTCCGGGTGATGGTTGATCCCTGTGGGACTTTGCTTAGCTTGGGATTTCCCGAAGCTGAGAAGGCTTAGCGCCTTTCTCTTTCCTGTGTCCTCTGCTGTTGTGGAGGTGATGGGGAGACTAGCCCTGCTAGTAGGGTTTTTTATTTTACTCGAGATATCCCTTATGTTGTCCTGAGGCCTTCATAGACTTCTAGCCTTGCTCCTTGGAGCGTTGGACTTTAACTAGGGGTGGTTCCTTCCTTTAGTCTGGGTTTTCAAGTTCTTCTCGCTATCTGGATTCTCTGAATATGCATTCATATCCCTTATGTCTGACCTTTTGGCCAGTTGGGGTGTTTAGTTCTAGGGTAAGGTTACCTGAACTATTAGGTGCCTGGACCTGTTTTTCTTCCTGAGACTTCCGGTTGCCGAGGCTTCGCTTGGCTTTTTTTTTTTCCTCAGGGCTGGTCGGGGTGTTCCACGGTAGTGGGAACTTGGGCTATGTCATTGCTCCATCTATCTGACCTGGTCATGGTGGCCAGGTTTTCCGAGTATTTATTACTCTTTACAACAGAGCAGCCCAGGTGCTCTAGGGTTAGCTTTGTGACTTGCGCCTCAAAAGTTGTTGGCTCATACCCAGCTACTGTTGCACCTTAAGGTGGCATTCCCTTGGTCAGCATGCCAGTGTAACCTGTTGATTCCCTGCTCTGCAAGCGAATGGGTTGGCTGTGTCTCTGCTTAACAAGCTACTTGAGGGGGGTCCATTTCTAGGACATTCGTGTTGGGGATTTATCTTCCCATTAGCCGGTGACTTCGGGCCTTTAGGACAGTTGTTGCCTTCCCCTTTTCTTTAGGGGATATTCTCCTCCTTAGGGAGATGGAGTCTTTTCTTTGGTGCTCCTCCTGGTTAGGAGGCGGAAGGGGATTGGTTTCCCCTGGGGTCTTACTAGCTCAAAGTCAGACTTGTTAGGTCTTTTTTTGTTAGATCCTTAGGTCTATGGTCATGTCGCCTGTTTTTGGAGTCAGGTTGTACCTGTAATCTGTGGGAATGGCTGTGCTATCCTTGGGCTCGTTCCTGTTCCAATTTTGGGATTCTTCTGTTCCCCGGTCAAAAATCCCTGTGGCTGAATTGGTCCAGCTGGGTCTGTGGGTCAGGATGACCGAGCAATCTGAGGCGCTGCGTTCAGGGCGCAGTCTCCTCTAGATGTGTTGGTTTGTTGAAGCCTATCCTGTTAGCTCAGTCTGCTAGGATTTTCCTTCAATTTGCTCCATTGCTTTTAAAAACAGGGGTTTCCTCTTCCTTCAGGCTCTGGAGGTATACTCTCCTTCTCGGGGTGCCTCGATTGAGGTTCTGTGTTCCTCTTGTTAGAGACCTGTGTGTGGGTCCGGCGGCTTAGGTTGCCTGGAGCGTTGCTTTTGCAGTCTTCTCTTGTTTGACAGCTTCTTCTTCCTCGCAAGTATCCTCTGTGTTGTCCTGTTATGGACTCTGTGTTCTCCAACTTGGGGTTTCCGACACATTTTTTTGTGGTTGAATATTTTGGTATTCTGTGTTCCGACGCTGGGAGGACTTTGCCTTTTTGGTTGCATTTAGTACTTGCAGGATGTTGGAGAGAGGTTTTTTCTGTCTCCGTGCCCGGTTTTATTCCGGGTTTCGCTGTTATAGGCATGGCCTCTTTTCCCTGTTTGGGCCCCTTTGGGTCTTTGTAAGTTAGGCTCACTATTGGAAGTGTTCTTTTTTGGAGGGGATCTTTCTGTTTCCTCAGTTCTCCTTTGCCTTGTCCCCTTAAGGGTTTTTGGCTGATGTTCCCTTCATTAGCGAGGAGTGAGTGGTTGGGGACCGTCTGTTGGGGACGGTGCCTCCTGGAGGACTGTTGGCTCAATTGAGTCTGTTTTGTGGTCTCTAGCCTGGCTTCTGGACTAGCTGCGAGTCAGTGTCCTTGGGGTTTTAACTTTACAAATTTTTCTCGGCTTTGACCGAAGCAAGTTTTTTATGGGGTAGAGGTTGAGGCTTGGTGCCCTCAGTATGGGCCGCCTTTGTACCCTCCCGTCTTGGCATTCTGTGTCCTCTATAGCTTGGGTATTGTTTTCCCAAAAGTAATTAATGCAGCTGTGGACTCTTTCCATTTAAGAAGAAAAACAAATTATGCTTACCTGATAATTTTCTTTTCTTCTGATGGAAAGAGTCCACAACTCCCCACCCGTAATTTTATGTGGAGCGTCCTTTTTATTCTTCTGGCACTTTTCACCCTGATATTTCTTCTACTGTTCCTCGGCAGCATGACTGGGGGATGAGGGGAGTGGGAGGAGTATTTAAGCCTTTGGCTGGGGTGTCTTTGCCTCCTCCTAGTGGCCAGGTTCCAAATTCCCAAAAGTAATGAATGCAGCTGTGGACTTTTTCCATCAGAAGAAAAGGAAATTATCAGGTAAGCATAATTTATGTTATACACACACACACATACGTATATATATATATATATATATATATATATATATACATACATACACACATTATATATATATATATATATATATATATATATAAATATATATATATATATATATATATATATACACACACACACACATTAGAAAAAGAAACAAAGTAACTCTTAATCCAGCACTAGGGGATAATACAAATTGTTAAATAAATAGTGAAACTGCACCTGAAAAGCCAGACGTTCCGACAAAGCATTTATTTTACTAATATGTGTAACCTAGACACAAATTACTAACTAAACAAAACTTAGTTGGCAACATTAATAAAGAAGCTAGGAGTCCCAAATATCAAATAGACCAATGAAAGCAGTCTGTATGTTTCAAAAACCCTTTTAGAGGCCTCTATTCCAGGGTGAAATTTGATAATTATCCTGGAAGCAAAATATGAAACAAGTATGTCCCAAAATAGGAGCTCCCAAGGTAGCCTCCATACTACAATTTAACTGAGCTGTTGTATTTAACCTGCAGATAATTGCATACACATCATATTAGAAAAGCGGACCTTTGCACTTTGATTCCAGCAATCACAGCTACTTATACACAGGGCAATTCACCTAAATTATTCTTAGGGTTGTTGATCCCATCAAGGCTGTTTTGGCAATATAAACGTGCAATACCTTAGTCCGTTAATGTTTCCTCTGTCTCTCAATCTTCGCTCCTCCCAAGGCACTTAGTGGTGTATCCACGCCTTATCGTTGGTTGCTGTTGGCAGAAGATAGGGCTTACCATTGGGACTTACGCGTAGCTGCATTCATAGCGGAGGAGTAACAGCTGACTCTCTCTGCCGAAGTTTGGAGTTCAATAACAAAGTAAAGCCCCAATGGTAAGCCCTATCTTCTGCCAACAGCAACCAACGATAAGGCGTGGATACACCACTAAGTGCCTTGGGAGGAGCGAAGATTGAGAGACAGATGAAACATTAACGGACTAAGGTATTGCACGTTTATATTGCTAAAACAGCCTTGATGGGATCAACAACCCTAAGAAAAATTTAGGTGAATTGCCCTGTGTATAAGTAGCTGTGATTGCTGGAATCAAAGTGCAAAGGTCCGCTTTTCTAATATGATGTGTATGCAATTATCTGCAGGTTAAATACAACAGCTCAGTTAAATTGCAGTATGGAGGCTACCTTGGGAGCTCCTATTTTGGGACATACTTGTTTCATATTTTGCTTCCAGGATAATTATCAAATCTCACCCTGGAATAGAGGCCTCTAAAAGGGTTTTTGAAACATACAGACTGCTTTCATTGGTCTATTTGATATTTGGGACTCCTAGCTTCTTTATTAATGTTGCCAACTAAGTTTTGTTTAGTTAGTAATTTGTGTCTAGGTTACACATATTAGTAAAATAAATGCTTTGTCGGAACGTCTGGCTTTTCAGGTGCAGTTTCACTATTTATTTAACAATTTGTATTATCCTTTGTGCTGGACTAAGAGTTACTTTGTTTCTTTTTCTAATGTATAACTTTAATCTAATGACTCTCCTTGCACAGATAATAGGTTAGGATTGGGATTTCCCATTACCGCTTATCTTTGGGGAAATTGGTTACAGAAGTAGTGCTAATATAAACCCCCTCTTTATATATATATATATACAAATACACACACACATGTAATTATTTGTTTTACTGTATATTTATGTGTTTTACTGTATATTAATGTATATGTATAGTGAATGTTCTTCACTTACAGAAAAATGTGTCTGCTCCTTAGCTTTACATTCCTACTTTTTAAATAAAGATAGCAAGAGAACGAAGAAAACGTGATAATAGGAGTAAATTAGAAAGTTGCTTAACATTGCATGCTCCATCTGAATTACTAAAGAAACAAGATTGGGTTTAGTGTCCCTTTAATTTGTAGAGCTAAATTATATAAAAAGGGGAACAATAAATTATGAAACTATATTGCAAAGTTCAAAATCTTAAAGTGTTTACTGCCCCTTAAAGTACTTGTATAAGATTCACTCATACATCTCGTAAATGACCACTAAACACCCCAGGATTGGCAATGGCTACTGACCTACTGTTGTAGGCTCTGTAAGGGGTGCTATGCACATTCACAGTGCTCCATTATTCATCGTCTACACTATCAGCAGCATGACAATTCTCTCACTTAATATAAAAGACCAGGTTATATTTAGTATTTAGTTCCTAAGCCTACATCCCTGCTTTTCAACAAAATATACCAAGCGAACAAAGAGAAATTGATAACAGAAGTAAAATAGAAACGTTAGCTGCTACAAAAGGCACACAGGGGGAGAGTGCTGATTGGTGAACGTTTAGCTCACAGAAAAGTTGACTTTTGAAATGGGTGGTGGAGCGCAGGGAATTTGGATTTCATATATTTAGTAAAACGTAAGTTATAGCGCATCTTCATTACAGCTAATGTATTAAACTCCATCTAAAATATGACTAGCATTCAAGATCTTTTTTTATAAAGGGGAGAGTTTACCACCACTTTAACGCAGTCACTATATCCAAAGTTAAAGGGACAGTCAACCCAAAATTTAAAATAGGTAATTACTATAAACTTTCTAACGATTATTCATTTGAATTATAGCCCAATTTATATGCCTAAAGCGTTTCTAAGTTTTAGTACTTACTTTTGTTTTGTCTGGCTGTTTAAAATGTCCGCCTGCCCCCTCCCATATTTCGTCACCAGTATCTTCATCGTTGTGCAGCTCTAACGGGTAATTTTTACCTGTACACACTCCCAGGTTTTGCGCATGGGCAGTGCGCCACTAACGCTGTAGGGGGAGGTTTGAAATAGGAACTCTAAATCCCTTCTCATTTTCCTGGACAGCGTTAGCGGCACACTGCGCATGTGCAAAACCCGGGAGTGTGTACTGGCAAAAATACCTGTTAGAGCTGCACAGCCATGAAGATACTGGTGACGAAATATGGGAGGGGGCAGATGGACAATTTAAACAGCCAGACAAAACAAAAGTAAGTACTAAAACTTAGAAACGCTTTAGGCATATAAACTGGGCTATAGCTCAAATGAATAATCGTTAGAAAGTTTATAGGAATTACCTATTTGAAATTTTGGGTTGACTGTCCCTTTAAGCTTTTTGTGTGTGTTGGGTTAACGCTTGTATGAAAACTTTTTATTTTTAACTTGTAATACGCGTGTTCCCAAACGCGCGCAAAAAGCTTACTTCTAGGGGAGTTAATACACGATAAATAACACTCCACTCATAATCTACCCTAAAATATTTAATTATGCATAATATCTTCCCTTTATTATTCTGTCTGTTTTTCCTGTAATTTAATCCTGAACTGTATGGTTTCCACTGCCCCCAAAGAATCTGCAGTGCATTCTGAACCTAGACTCTCCTACGCTGCACAGTTATTGGTTGATATGTGCAAGAGCATGTTTATATCCATTCCTAATTGACCTCAGCAAACAATCGGCTAAATTAACGGGTGCGTAAATAATGCAATAAAATGAGCGGTATCACACTTTCCATAGCGCTGCCATTGCGAGTTACTGAAAAACCTCCTTGTGCTGTGTGTTATGGTGCGTTAATCTCCATACCGCACAAAAGCCAAGGGCTAAGTTTACGTGCTCGTGCACGCTTTCCCCCATAGACATCAATAGGCTGAGAGTGTTAGAAAAAAACTATCACCTGCGATCACGAAATAACCCCATTGCTGTCTATGGGGAAAAGAAAGTTACGTTTAAACCTAACACCCTAACATAAACCCCTAGTCTAAAAACCCCTAATCTGCCGCTCCCCAACATCGCCGACGATAAATAAAGTGATTAACCCCTAATCCGCCGCTCCCCGACATCGCCGACATAAACCTTAAAACCGCCGGCCTCCCACTTCACATTTAATAAATAAACCTATTAATCCCTAATCCGCCACCCACCCACATCGCTACTACTATAATAAACCTATTAATCCCTAAACCGCCGGCCCCCCATATCGACAAAACTATAATAAAGTTTATTATATCATACATATATCATGTAGTTGATGCCTTTGTAGAGTTAGTCGAACGCGACATTAGAGGTCTAGCTACTCAAGACATTTTTAGTGATAACATGACAAATGATGAAAGACAAGCCATCTTTGAATTACAAAAAAATTATGTCATTACCATCAAATCATCAGACAAAGGCGGTAACATAGTGATACAGGATACTACCCAATACCACAAGCAATGCTGTCCCCAACTCAATGACCCCCTACAATACTCTAAATTAAACCATAATCTACTTAATAAGATTATGAATAAGCTGGAAAGGATACTAACAAAAGCTTCACATGATCAGATTATTAAAAAATCTGAATTTAACTTTCTTCTACCCACACATCCTAGAATCCCCACCTTCTACACCATTCCTAAAGTTCATAAGCAAGGAACTGATTATCCGCCCATCCTATAGTCTCGGGCATACACCGTCCACTAGAAAACATTGGTGAATACATAGACTACTTTCTGCAACCCTTTGTGAACGATCTGAACTCCTTTGTACAAGACACGCCAGATCTTTTAAGAAAGATACAGGATATTACTATAAATAGCAACAATAGATGTGGAATCCTTGTATTCCAGTATGCCACATGACAGGGGAGTTCAGGCCGTTCACTATTACCTTAATCAGAGGGGACAAGCTCTACGCAAACATACGAATGTCATTATTTAAATTTTAAGGTTTGTCCTAGAGATAACTTCTTTGTCTTTGATGACAAATATTACATCCAAATTAGAGGCACAGCTATGGGGGCTAAATTTGCCCCTTCCAATGCGTCCCTCTATTTGGGTTTTTGAGAAACAAAATATATATCTTTGATGTTGACCTCCCGGGTATGCAGCACGTCAATCTGTGGCTTCGCTACATTGATAACGTGCTGCTTATCTGGGAGGGTACTGAAACCCAATTAAGAGAATTTGTACAGAGCTTTAATAATAAATAACTGAACCTTAAAGGGAAATAATACTCATATGCTAAATCACTTGAAACTGATGCAGTATAACTGTAAAAAGCTGATCACCTAAATATCACCTGAGCATCTCTATGTAAAAAAAGAAGATATTTTACCTCACAATTTCCTCAGCTCACCAAAGTAAGTACTGTGTAAAAAGTTATACTTCAGCTGCTGTCCAGCTGCAGGTAAAAAAAAATAATGAAAAAATGAAATGCAGCCAATCAGCAGCAGCAGTGCTGAGGTCATGAACTCTTTTACTGTGATCTCATGAGATTTCACTTAACTCTCATGAGATTTCATAGTAAACTTCCTTAAACTGAATAGGGAAATAACATGAGTGTGCACGAAGCTCACTCCCTTGCCTGTCCTGGGACAGGCATACTGATTTGCTGTTTAAAGTCCTTTGCAATGGACCCCTCATATGAGAAGGAAGGCTTAGATTTATCCTGGCATGACCATACTATATCCCTATGCAGCATTACTTAAGCTAACAGCCCCTTGTTTTATTGATATTTGATCTTGTTCCTCCCACTTGGATTCATAATCTGTAAGCTAGGAGATAAGCTATGTACTAGGTGTTTGTTTTTGAGACTATTTGTGTAATGCTTTAACGCTATGTTTGTATGCCAAATTTTACCTCAATAAGAAAATGAAAAAAAAAAGTCCTTTGCAATGGGGTTTGAATACATTTGGAGGTAAAATATCTTTCTTTTTTACATAGAGATATTCAGGTGATATTTTCTAGTCATCTTTTTACAGATATGATGCATCACTTTCAAGTGTTTTAACATTTGGGTATCATGGCCCTTTAAGTTCACATAAAGATGAAATCCCATTTTTGGATTTAACAATTTACAGAAATATGGACCAACTACAGACCACTATCTATAGTAAACCTACCTCCACAAACAGCTTACTATTAAATTGAATTCCTGTCTCACAATTTGTGACGAAATTGCAGCAGTGATAAAGAATTCCAAAAAGAATCAACATTACTAACCCATAGACTTAATAAGGGAGGATATTCCAATAAAGTCATTAAAAAGGGCTTTCAAAAGGTAAGCAAAACCAGTCAAACTGACTTGCTATACCGAACTTCACCAAGTAAAAGGGAATTAAACAAACAAATTAGGTTTATTACCCAATACACTGAAGAATGGAAAGATTTACAGTGTATCTTAAATAAATATTGGTCTATTTTACAAATAGATGAGGATTTAAATAGTTTTGGGAAATTATTCACACATGACAGCCAAAATGGACCCAGATTTGAGGGATAGTCTAGTACATAGTTTTTACACTAGGCCTCCAACAGCCCTCAATTGGTTGCAACAAACTAAAAATGAACCGGGATGTTATCCTTGTAAATGCTGTAAGGCCTGTAACTATATACAAAAAGCCTGATTCTTTGTTTTAAAAACTGGACGTATTTACAAAATTAGGGCCAAAATTACATGCAGGACTGAAAGTTTGATTTACCTAGCCAAATGTGGCTGTTCACTTTTTTTACATAGGCAAAACCACTTGGGCTCTAAGACATCGCACACTGGAACACCTACGTAATATAGAAAAGGAAGAACAAAAACCATTGTTTATAGCCCAACATTTTAAGAAATACCATAATTCAGAAAGTCAAGTTGGGAATAAGGGGTGGTGTTATGTTCTGTATATATTTCCACTATACTGTGATCCAGATTCATGTACTATCCCTTTAATTCAGGGAGGTCTTATCCTCCTTTATAAGCACTAACGTCCTAATCATCTTTGCTTGTTAATGAAGTAAATTGCCCCTGCTGTGGGAATTCTCAGTGCTAGCCATTTGTAGTTCTGTTCCAGCTCACTAAGCAGCTCTACCCGGATCTATCCTGGCAAGGTGAAATCTTGCTGTGATCTGTGCCTGTCAGGTGTCTCTCCGGACCGCCTCCTTCTGTGTTCAGTGCTTCGCGGTCAAACTTACTCCAGTTCCGTTCCATGTATTCAGGTTCGTTCGATCCTGCAACCTCCTGTAAGTACTTTCCTATTACTGATTACTGATATTACTATTACAGATTGTCATATCAGGCAACAGTACTGCTACTATAAATACTAACAATAATTCTGGTAAACTTACCGAAGTTGTCATATTGTATACAGCCTCATCATCATACCACATGTGATTTACTCTGTCAGCTGTTCTACTGATTTTGTTACTACATTTGTATACTCTCACTAGTATTACTTATCAGTTTCCTAAATTGTATTATTTGATATTCATCTCATACCTGCTCATCTTATGTACACATTAGAGTAATCCTTTTTCCTCTTGTTACCTTTTCTCATTTCATTTGAGTCAGTGCGGTCTGGCTTAATATATATTTATAAATATGCTGTGATCACATTATCCACTTCATGAGGAATCTCCTGTTTAAGTATTACTCTAGATCCTCATACATTAGTATATTAAATGTTACTGAACTGCACAAGCCTTACACAGAGAAGGAGTTACAATGTAGCAACATACCCAAACTTTTTCTTGTTACTATAAACAATCTTCTAAATCTGACAGGTGGCAATCTAAACAAAATCCTTCTACAGCAGGAAAGTCGTTGGATTTTTAATCTAGATACTCTTGCCCCAGGAGGGCTTAATGACGAACTTCTGTATTCCCCATTCTTGTGACGTTCAGTGTTGTTTAGCAGGTTACACACATAACATTTTGTTTATTAACACAAATAAATGAATACTTGAGCTACGCAAATCCCTTTACAATTCTGTTTGTCTCTTTAAATGGACAGTCAAGTAAAAAAAAAACTTTCATGATTTAAATAGAGCATGCAATTTTAAACAACTTCCCAATTTACTTTTAACACCAATTTTGCTTTGTTCTCTTGGTATTCTTAGTTGAAAGCTAAATCTAGGAGGGTCATATGCTAATTTCTTAGAATTTGAAGACTGCCTCTAATATGAATGCATTTTGACCACTAGAAAGCATTAGTTCATGTGTTTCATATAGATAACATTGAGCTCATGCATGTGAAGTGACCTAGGAGTGAGCGCTAAAAAGTCTGTGAAAAGAACTGAAATAAGGGGGCAGTCAGCAGAAGCTTAGCTACAAGCTAATTACAGAGTTAAAATGTGTATTATTATAACTGTCTAATGGATAATAAAGGAATTATCTTTCTTTTTAAACAACAAAAATTCTAGTGTTGACTGTCCCCCGGCCCCACTCGGCCCCGCTACAGGGAATATACAGGGAATAAAAATAAATAAAAAATAACTGTGTCATTGAGGGGGAAGGAGGGAGGAGGGGCAATGAGGGGGATCCCACGTGGGATCCGTTAACGGAAAGGTATCTGGGAAGGGGAGGGTATTGAGAGGGGGGGGGGGGGCAGCTACACTACAGAAAAAATGGTCTATTTTATTTTTTTTATTTTTTTAAATTAGCCAAATTTGCAGCAAACTGGGTACTGGCAGACAGCTGCCAGTACCTAAGATGGCGGCAAATAGCAGAGGGGGGAGGGTTAGAGAGCTTCATTGGGGGGATCAGGGATGTTGGGGGTTAGGAGCAGCAAATATATTTAAAAAAATAAATAAAATAAAAGAGGCTTTTATTTTCATACTGGCAGACTTTCTGCCAGTACTTAAGATGGTGGTGACAATTGTGAGGTGGGGGAAGGAAGAGAGCTGTTTAAGGGGGGTCAGGGAGGGAACAGGGGGTGGGATGTGTCAGGTGGGAGGCTGATCTCTACACTAAAGCTAAAATTAACCCTACAAGCTACCAAATTAACCCCTTTACTGCTGGGCATAATACAAGTGTGGTGCACAGTGGTATTTAGCGGCCTTCTAATTGCCAAAAAGCAATGCCAAAGCCATATATGTCTGCTATTTCTGAACAAAGGGGATCCCAGAGAAGCATTTACAACCATTTGTGCCATGATTGCACAAGCTGTTTGTAAATAATTTCAGTGAGAAACCTAAAATTTTGAAAAAGTTAACTTATTTTTTTATTTGATCGCATTTAGTGGTGAAATGGTGGCATGAAATATACCAAATTGGACTTAGATCAATACTTTGAGTTGTCTACTAAAAAAAATATAGTTTTGATAGGTAAATATAAAAAAGGCTCTATTTCTGTTTAAAGGGACAGTCTACCATATAATTGTTATTGTTTTAAAAGATAGATAATCCTTTTATTATCCATTCCCAAGTTTTGCATAACCAACACAGTTATATTAATATACTTTTTACCTCTGTAATTACCTTGTCTCTAAGAACCTTCTTCCAGCCCCCTGATCACATGACTGTGACTGTTTATTATCTATTGTCTTAAATGTATCATTGTTTTGTGCTAAATCTTAAATAACCCCCTGTGCCTGAACACAGTGTTATCTATATGGCCCACGTGTACTTTGTCTCTTTGTGTTGAAAAGAGATTTAAAAAGCCTGTGATAAGAGGCAGCCCTCAAAGGCTTAGAAATTAGCATATAAGCCTACCTATGTTTAGTTTAAACTAAGAATACCAAGAGAAAAAAAGCAAATTTGATGATAAAAGTAAATTGGAAAGTTGATTAAAATTAAAAGTCCTATCTGAATAATGAAAGTTTAATTTATACTAGACTGTCCCTTTAAATGTAGTGATGGCAAAAATGCTCTGGTCTTTTGGGGAAGTTTTTGTCTGAAATGCCCGGTCTATAAGGGGTTAAGGGCAATGCCCATACAAATGCCCCTTTAGGGTCAATAGGTATCTTAGGATTTTTTGAGACAGGTTTTTTTTATTTTGGGGGGTTGGTTGGCTGGGGGTTTTTACTTTTAGGGGGGACTTTGTAATTTTTAGTAGGTAAAAGAGCTGTTTAACTTAGGGCAATGCCCTACAATTTTAAGGGCTATTGGTAGTTTATTGTTAGGTTAGGGGGTATTTTTATTTGGGGGGGGGGGGGGCTTTTTTATTTTTATAGGGATTAGGTGAAATTGTTTTTATTTTTGATAATTTCGTTCATTATTTTGTTTATTATTTTTTGTAATCTTAGAGGTTTTATTTTTCGTATTTTTAGTGTTTATTATTTTTTGTAATGTTAGATTTTTATAATTTGTTCATAGTATTTGGTTTATTTAAATATGTAATTTATTTTTTTTATTTTTTCGTAGTGTTAGGTTTTTAAATCATGTAATTTAGGATTTCTTTCATGTAAGTGGCAAGAGTCCATGAGCTAATAACGTATGGGATATACATTCCTACCATGAGGGGGCAAAGTTTACCAAACCTCAAGATGCCTATAAATACACCTCCCACCTCACTCATACCTTAGTTTTACAAATTTTGCCTCCTTGTGGAGGTGGTGAAGCAAGTTGTGCTAGATTTTCTTCTGCTTCTAAGCATATTGGAGCCCAGTTCCTCTCAAAGTACAGTGTTTGTCTGAGGGATGTGAAGGTTGTATTGCCTAACGATGCCATGTTTTCACCTATAGGAAATCTATACTAAGGCTCTCTGTAATTGGTCGCAGAGATTCATCTGCTGCCTCCCTTTACAGATCGACATTATGCTCCTCAACCATTACCTCTGCTGATAAGTTTCAGTACTGGTTTGGCTGTCTGCTTTATATGGATTTGTGTCTTCTGGTAAGTATATATCATTTTTTAAGACACTCTCAGCTATGTTTGGCACTTTATATTATAAAGTTTTAAATGTATATTGTATATATTTGCCATGAGTCAGGTCTGTGCATTTCCCTCTGCAGTCTAACAGTTTCAGCTTGGAAATTATGTTTATGGGAGTTTTTAGGCTTACCTGGGGTTCCAGTTAGTTGTAACTTGGAGTCTGTTTTTTTGAAAAATGTTCACAGGCTTAGGCTCGCGATGATGCAGAATGTTAATTTTTATTGCAACATTTTGGGCACAAAAAATTTTGGTGCGAAGTCGCATCTGCCGTGACACGAGTTATATAATTTCCTGCAATTTTCTTGTTGCAATGTTTTTTTGGTGCAAAGTCGCATCTGTTATGACGCGAGTAGCGTCATTTAATTTGTTTAACGCCAAAAGTTGTTTTTTTTTCTCTGCATTTGCGCCATTCTTGGCGCCTAAATTTGTTATATTAAGTCTCTCCCTCTTTTGCTCTCTGCTCTCATTTGATTCATAGAGGGCTAGGTTGCTTGCTTTTGATTTTACTTTTGTATAAGAAATGTATCATAAGCATTTTTTTCCATTCCTGAAACTGCTATTTTGAGGAAATTGGATATTTTGTTTAAATGTTATTTTTTCTTTTTTTGTTACATTTTGCAAGATGTCTCAAACTGATCCTGCCTCTGATGTTACTGTAGGAACCAAGCTGCCTGTACAACATTTCTACCAAAGCTAAGTGTGTATATTGTTTATTAGCTGATCTTATTTTTTTCAGCTCAAATATGTGGCACTTGTTATGTTATATTATTTCATATTGATAATGTTTCTATAGTACAAATACATCTACTGTTAAACCTTCACAGTCTAATGTACATGATATCCCTGTAGATATAAAGGATTATATTGCTACAGCCATAGAGAAGGCTATGGGGCCTATTTATTATATGCAAAACAGAATGAGAAGCAGGTGGCAACCGGGCCATAGAACAAGCTATTGACGCTGCTGTTCGTTCCTGGCAGACTGCTTCTCTTTCTGTTTTGCATATGTAAATATGACCCTGGGGATAGTCTCCCTAAGGGTGATGGGGGAAACCAGACGTGGACTCCCTGCCCAATGTGCTTAGAGGGATATGGCTGCACCTCACTGACGAGGCCCAAAGGAGGCCGAAACGATCGTCTGGGGTTGTCATGTTCCTTGTTCAGAGGAGAATTGCCTGGTATTTCGGGTCTGGACTGACCATGTTGGCGGGATCAGACTGATATACTACAGGAAAGTTTTCCCCTGTGAAAAGCACAATTGGGCAGAAAGAAGCTACTACCAGGTGGACACCGGGCCATAGAACAAGCTATTGATGCTGCTGTTCGTTCCTGGCAGACTGCTTCTCTTTCTGTTTTGCATATGTAAATATGACCCTGGGGATAGTCTCCCTAAGGGTGATGGGGGAAACCAGACGTGGACTCCCTGCCCAATGTGCTTAGAGGGATATGGCTGCACCTCACTGACAAGGCCCAAAGGAGGCCGAAACGATCGTCTGGGGTTGTCATGTTCCTTGTTCAGAGGAGAATTGCCTGGTATTTCGGGGCTGGACTGACCATGTTGGCGGGATCAGACTGATATACTACAGGAAAGTTTTCCCCTGTGAAAAGCACAATTGGGCAGAAAGAAGCTACTACCAGGTGGCAACCGGGCCATAGAACAAGCTATTGATGCTGCTGTTACTTCCTGGCAGACTGCTTCTCTTTCTGTTTTGCCTATTTATTATAGTGCAAGCGGACATGATCCAATATTGCGGATCATGTCCGCTGCACATCGATAAATGCCGACAGCATACCCTCTCAGCATTTATCATTGCACCAGCAGTTCTGGTGAACTGCTGGTGCAATACCGCCCCCTTGCAGATTCGCGGCCGCTAGCAGGGGGTGTCAATCAACCCAATCGTATTCAATCGGGTTGATTTCTGTCCGCCACCTAAGAGCAGGCGGACAGGTTATGGAGCAGTGGTCCATACGAAGCTTGATAAATATGCCCCTATGACTGCTATTCCGCCTTCAAATTAACATATAAGATCTCTCCTAACTTCTCATAAATCTAATGAAGCTTATATTGATCGACAGCATACTGAAGTATTTCTGCTGATGAGGATTTCTTTGACTCCTACTTCAGAAACTGATATTGATAAATCAACCTTTCTTTTGAATATATTCGTTCTTTATTAAGGAAGTATTGTTTACTTTGGGCATTGAGGAATCTAGTACTCTTGATAACAAGAATAGCAAATGTTTGAATTCTGGATTTTAAAGCTTCTGAGGTTACTCTTGAAGTTTTTCTTATTCCAGATGCTATCTCTCATATGTTTAATAAGGAATCTAAACTTAGTGCTTCTTTTTATCTTATTTATAGGTTTAAAAAGCTATATCCTTTACCTGTGGTTAATTTAAAGTTTTTGGGTAAAAGTCCCTAAGGTGGGGCTATTTCTACTCTTGCCGAATGTACTTCTATCCTATGGAAGATATTTCTTCTTTTAAGGATCCTTTAGATAGGAAGTTTGTATCCTATCTTAAAGAAGCATATTTACATATTGAGGCATATTTAAGAAATGTCTTGCGGACCTGATCCGACAGTGAGGATCAGGTCTGCAAGACATCACTGAATGCGGAGAGCAATACGGTCTCCGCATTTAACATTGCACCAGCAGCTCACAAGAGCTGCTGGTGCAACGCCACCCCCTGAAGACTCGCGGCCAATGGGCCGCCAGCAGGGTCGATCGGGTTAAATTGTTGCGATTCCTGTCCGCCTGCTCAGGCGGACAGGGTTATGGAGCAGCGGTCTTTGTGACCGCTGCTTCATAACTGCTGTTTTTGGCGAGTCAGAGCTTGATAGATAGGCCCCTGTGGCTATATTCTTAAACCTGCCATTTCTATGGCTGATGTTGCCGCTGTTTCAACCTTTTGGTTGGACAGTTTAGTTATCAGATCTTGAATTGTCTTCTTTTACTTCAACCTGCTAATTATTTCATTTGTGATGCTATTAGCCATTCTTACTAGAAGAGTTTTATGTCTTAAATCTCTGATATGGGGCCTATCTATCAAGCTCCGAATGGAGCTTGACGCCCCATGTTTCTGGCGAGCCTGCAGGCTCACCAGAAACACCAGTTATGAAGCAGCGGTCTAAAGACTGCTGCTCCATAACCCTGTCTGCCTGCTCTGAGCAGGCGGACAGGAATCGCCACAATTCGACACCTCCCTGCTGGCGGCCGATTGGCCGCGAGTCTGCAATGCTGGTGCAATGCTGAATACAGAGAGCGTATTGCTCTCTGCATTCAGCGAGGTCTTGCGGCCCTGATCCGCACTGTCGGATCAGGTCCGGAAGACCTATGATAAATACGCCTCATCGTGTCTAAATTTAGATTACTATCTTATCATTTTAGGATAGTAATTTTTTAGGTTTTCTATTGGATTTTATTATCTCCACTATTACTGGGGGGGGGGGGAGTTTTTCTGCCCCAAGATAAGAAATCTAAGGGTAATTTTAAGCTCCCAATTCTTCCCCTAAGGCCTCTCGCTCTAATTAGAGATCTACTCTGAATTTGAATAAATCTAAGCCTTATAAATAAAACCAAATTCAGCCCCTAAGACTGAATGAATGTGCGGCCCTTAAAGGGACAGTATACACTCATTTTCATATGACTGCATGTAATAGACACTACTATAAAGAATAATATGCACAGATACTGATATAAAAATCCAGTATAAAACTGTTTAAAAACTTACTTAGAAGCTGTCAGTTTGGCTCTGTTGAAAAGGTAGCTGGAAAGCCCACTGCAAGTGGCAAATAAGACACTCCCCCCCCTCCCCCTTCTTTTGCATATGAAAAGACCCTTTACACAAACAGGAGCAAGCTGGAGTAGGTAGTCGAGCGTATTCACATAAAACTTTGGGGCTTGGTTAGGAGTCTGAAAATCAGAGCAATGTTATTTAAAAATAAGCAAAACTATACATTAATTTTAAAAAAAAACTTTATGGGCTATATAAATAGATTATCTACAAAACATTTATGCAAAGAAAAAATGAGTGTATAATGTCCCTTTAAACCAGTTTAACTGGTGGGGGGGGGGGGCAAATTGAATTTATTTCAACACTTTTGGACAGTTTCTGTTCAAAATCAGTGGATTCAGTATATTGTTTTCTCAGGGGTATCGAATAGTTTTCAGAATAAAACCTCCCATGGGAAGATTATTTCCCATGTTACAACAAACCCAGTGAAAGCTCAGGTTTTTCAGAAATGTGTTTCAGATTTAGAGTCTTCAGGGGTGATTGTTGCAGTTCCTCTGCAGGAACAGAGTTTGGGTTTCTATTCAAATCTATTAATTATCCCAAAGAAAGAAGATTCTTTCAGACCAATTCTGGATCTGAAATTTTTAAATCGTTTTGTAAGAGTCCCAACTTTCAAGATGGTGACTATAAGCACTATTTTGCATTTTGTTCAGCAAGGTCAATTCATGTCCACAATAGACTTACAGGACGCTTATCTTCACATTCCGATTCATTCAGACCACTATTGTTTTCTGAGATTCTCTTTTCTAGATAAGCAGTACCAATTTGTCGCTCTTCCGTTTGGCCTAGCGACAGCTCAGAGATTCTTTTAAAAAGTTCTTGTGCCCTTCTATCTGTAACCAGAGAGCAGGGTATTGCAGTGTTTCCTTATTTAGACAATACCTTGGTACTAGCTCAAATCTTATCATTTAGCAGAATCTCACTCGAACCAACTAGTGTGGTTTCTTCAAAGACATGGCTGGAGAATCAAATGACACCTTTTTAGGTTTCCAGATAAGATTTTGTGTCTATGATTCTTTCTCTGACAGACTAGAGACAAATAAAGTTAATTTTAGTTTGTCTAAACCTTTAATCTCCATTATTCCCTTTAGTGGCTATGTGCATGGAAGTTTTAGGTCTCATGACTGCAGCCATGGGTGCGATCCTCTTTGTTCGTTTTCGTTTGAGGCCTCTATAGCTTTGCATGTTGCACCTAAGGTGTAGGGATTATTTTCAGATATCACAACTGATATACTTAAATCCCAACAATCTATTCTCTCTGATTTGGTGGTTGGACTATCACCTTATTGTTCAGGGGGCCTAATTTGTTTTTACTACCTAGACTGTATTTTCAGGGCTCTTCAGACATGGCCTCTATTAAAGAGAGAACATTTACATTTGTTTTTTTCAGATGTGAGGTCTTCCAGAAATAGATCTGATGGCCTCTCATCTAAACAAGAAGCTTTCCAGATACCTTTCCAGGTCCAGAGATCCTTAGGCAGAGATGGTGGATGCTTTAGCAGTTCCTTGGTTTTTACCAACCTGCTTATATTTTTCCGTCTCTGGTTTTTCTTTAAAGGTAATCTTCAAGATCATAATGGTTCAATTTCATGTGTTTCTGATACCACCAGCATGGTCTCACAGGTTTTGATATGTGGATCTTGTCCGGATGTCCAGTTGCCAGCCTTGGCCACTTCCTTTAAGGCCAAACCTTCTGTCTCTAGGGGGGTTTTTTCCATCAAGATTTCAAATCTTTACATTTGAAGGCATGGAAATTGAACGCTTAGTACATAGTCATAGATGTTTCTCTGACTCAGTGATTAGCACTATAGTACAGGCTTGTAAGTCTGTTTTAAGGGAAATTTTTTATCGGGTTTGGAACACCTATATTTCATGGTGTTCCACTCATAATTATTCTTGGCATTCTTCCTAGGATTTTAAAATTTCTTCCGGATGTTTTGGAGAAGGGTTTTACCTGCAAATACTTTGAAGGATACATTTCTGCTCTTTCTGTCTTATTTCATAGAAAGATTGCTAAACTTCCTGATATTCACTGTTTTGCTCAGGTTTTGATCCGTATCAAACCTGTTATTTAATCTATTTCTCCTCCTTGGAGATTCAACTTAGTTTTGAAGTTTTTTTCCAGCTCCTCCTTTTGAGCCTATGCATTCTCTGATAATTAATTACTTTCTTGGAAAATGTTATTTCTTTCGGCTATCTCTTCTGCTAGAAGAGTTTCTGAATTGTCTGCTCTCTTTTGTGAGTTTCTTTATCTGATTTTTCCATCAAGATAAAGCTGTTTTGTGGACTTCATTTAAATTTTTGCCTAAAGTTGTGAATTCTAACAAATTCAATAAGGAATTTGTTCTTCCTTCTTTGTTTCCTAATTCTAAGTATACTACAGTAAGGTTTTCTCATTCTTTAGATGTGGTAAGAGCTTTGAAATATTATGTTGAGGCTATTTAAGACTTCTAGTCTATTTGTTATTTCTTCTGGCTCCAGGAAAGGTCAGAAAGCCTCTGCTATTTCTCTGGCATTTTGATTGAAACTTTTGTTTCATAAAGCTTATTTGAAGGTGGGGCAGTCTCCGCCTCAGAGAATTACAGCTCATTTTAATAGATCAGTTGCCTCTTCTTAGGTTGTCAAGAATGAAGCTTCTCGTTGATTAAATTTGCAAAGCAGTATTTTGGTTTTCCGTTGCATACTTTTTCTTAATTTTACCATTTTGTTGTGTTTGCTTTTTCGAAAGCAGCCCTTGGTAGAAAGGTAATTCAGGCACTTATCGTTATTCAGGCACTTATCTCAGTTTATTTCTAGTGCCTTTTATTTAAGATTTTTTGAAATTTTGTAAGAAAACATTTATATTTTGGATTTAGTTTCTCAGCGGATTTAGCTGTTGTTCTTTTATCCCTCCCCCTTTAGTGACTTGTGGATTTCCACATCTTGGGTATTATATCCCATACGTCACTAGCTCATGGACTCTTGCCACTTACATGAAAGAAAACATAATTTATGTAAGAACTTACCTGATAAATTCATTTCTTTCATAGTGGCAAGAGTCCATGAGACCCACCCTATTTTTGGTGGTTATGATTTTTTTGTATAAAGGACTTTATTTTTTCCAGTTCCTCTTTTTGTATACTTTTTACTCCTTCTTTTACACCTCACTTCTTAGCTACACGTTACACTAAGAAGGTATGAGTGAGGTGGGAGGTGTATTTATAGAATTTATAGAATAGGATATAGGATTATCCCCTTGACCACTACTTGTTGTTATTATATTCTTTTAATATTTTATCAATTTTTGTTTTCAGTCTTTAAATAAAAATGTTTTTTTTACTATAACACAAGTATAGTGGTTTCTACCTTCCCTCTCATTTACCAGTATTGGGCTGTTTGTGCATTTATCCTGTTTTTGGACCATATCGTTGGTAACACCTGGAGTGGGTGAGCTGATACGCCCTAACCTAGATTTATCAGTCTGCATCTACCAGCACATAGGTGTGCTATTGGACATTGTGAGTACCCATTTGGCATAATTATCTCCATTGTTCCATCTATTTGGTTGATCTGCACATGGGGTTTCCTTTGTTGTCTTGACTCTCCATTACAGACACACCTGCGGGGATATCCTGGAGTGGGTGTACTGACACACCATATTATGTCAGTCTGCTTCCATTACCACATTGGGGTGCTTATTTTAAATGCGAGTACCAATTTGGCTCGAGTGCATAAGCTTTGGCTTTTTTGATTTGGTGATTCTACACATGAGGCGCCCCTCTCTTTCTTCTATTTTATGGTGTATTTATAGGCATTTTGAGGTTTGGGAAACTTTGCCCCCTCCTGGTAGGAATGTATATCCCATACGTCACTAGCTCATGGACTCTTGCCACTATGAAAGAAACAGAATTTATGCTTACCTGATAAATTTATTTCTCTTGTGGTGTATCCAGTCCACGGATTCATCCTTTACTTGTGGGATATTCTCCTTCCCAACAGGAAGTGGCAAAGAGAGCACACAGCAGAGCTGTCCATATAGCTCCCCCTCTAGCTCCACCCCCCAGTCATTCGACCGAAGGTTAGGAAGAAAAAGGAGAAACCATAGGGTGCAGTGGTGACTGTAGTTTAAAAATAAAAACCACCTGTCTTAAAATGACAGGGTGGGCAGTGGACTGGATACACCACAAGAGAAATAAATTTATCAGGTAAGCATAAATTCTGTTTTCTCTTGTAAGGTGTATCCAGTCCACGGATTCATCCTTTACTTGTGGGATACCAATACCAAAGCTTTAGGACACGGATGAAGGGAGGGAACAAGACAGGTACCTTAAACGGAAGGCACCACTGCTTGTAAAACCTTTCTCCCAAAAATAGCCTCCGAAGAAGCAAAAGTATTGAATTTGTAAAATTTGGAAAAAGTATGCAGCGAAGACCAAGTCGCTGCCTTACAAATCTGTTCAACAGAAGCCTCATTTTTAAAAGCCCATGTGGAAGCCACTGCTCTGGTAGAAAGAGCACAAATTGTTTCAGGAGGCTGCTGGCCAGCAGTCTCATAGGCCAAACGGATGATGCTTTTCAGCCAAAAGGAAAGAGAGGTAGCGGTCGCCTTCTGACCTCTCCTCTTACCAGAATAGATAACAAACAAAGAAGTTGTTTGTCTGAAATCCTTAGTTGCTTGTAAATAGAACTTTAAAGCACGAACCACATCAAGATTGTGTAACAGACGTTCCTTCTTCGACGAAGGATTAGGACACAGAGAAGGAACGACAATTTCCTGATTAATATTCTTATCAGACACAACCTTAGGAAGAAAACCGGGTTTGGTACGCAAAACTACCTTATATGCATGGAACACCAGGTAAGGTGAATCACACTGTAGAGCAGATAACTCTGAAACTCTTCGAGCAGAAGAGATAGCTACCAAAAACAAAACTTTCCAAGATAAAAGCTTAACATCTATGGAATGTAAAGGTTCAAACGGAACCCCTTGCAGAACTAAAAGAACTAAATTCAGACTCCATGGCGGAGCCACAGATCTATAAACAGGCTTGATTTGGACTAAAGCCTGACTAAATGTTTGAACGTCTGGTACCTCTGCCAGACGTTTGTGAAAAAGAATAGACAAAGCAGATATCTGTCCCTTTAAGGAACTAGCTGATAATCCTTTCTCCAATCCGTCTTGGAGAAAGGACAAAATTCTGGGAATCCTAACCTTACTCCATGAGTAACCCTTGGATTTGCACCAAAAAAGATATTTTCGCCAAATCTTATGGTAGATTTTCCTGGTGACAGGCTTTCTAGCCTGAATCAGGGTATCAATAACCGACTCAGAGAAACCACGCTTTGATAGAATTAGGTGTTCAATCTCCAAGCAGTCAGACGCAGAGAAATTAGATTTGGATGTTAGAAAGGACCTTGTATTAGAAGGTCCTGCCTCATTGGTAGTGTCCATGGTGGCACAGATGACATGTCCACTAGGTCTGCATACCAGGTCCTGCGTGGCCACGCAGGCGCTATTAGAATCACCGAAGCCCTCTCCTGCTTGATTCTGGCAACCAGACGAGGGAGGAGAGGAAACGGTGGAAAAACATAGGCCAGATTGAAGGACCAAGGCGCTGCTAGAGCATCTATCAGCACCGCCTGGGGATCCCGGGACCTGGACCCGTAAAGAGGAAGCTTGGTGTTCTGACGGGACGCCATCAGATCCAATTCTGGAGTGCCCCATAGCTGAGTCAGCTGGGCAAATACCTCCGGGTGGAGTTCCCACTCCCCCGGGTGAAAAGTCTGATGACTTAGAAAATCCGCCTCCCAGTTGTCTACTCCTGGGATGTGAATTGCTGAGAGATGGCAAGAGTGATCCTCCGCCCATCTGATTATTTTGGTTACTTCCATCATTGCTAGAGAACTCCTTGTTCCGCCTTGATGATTGACGTAAGCTACAGTCGTGATTTTGTCCGACTGAAATCTGATGAATTTGGCCGCAGCTAGCTGAGGCCATGCCTGAAGCGCGTTGAATATCGCCCTCAGTTCCAGAATGTTTATCGGGAGAAGAGCTTCTTCCCAAGTCCATAAGCCCTGAGCTTTCAGGGAGTCCCAGACTGCACACCCCAGCCCAACAGACTGGCGTCGGTCGTTACGATGATCCACTCTGGTCTGCGGAAACACATTCCCTGAGACAGGTGATCCTGAGACAACCACCAGAGAAGAGAATCTCTGGTCCCCTGGTCCAACTGTATTTGAGGAGACAAATCTGCATAATCCCCATTCAGTGGTCTGAGGTGTATCCGTGCAAAAGGGACTATGTCCATTGCCGCTACCATTAGTCCGATTGTCTCCATGCACTGAGCTACAGATGGCCGAGGAATGGAATGAAGAGCTCGGCAAGTAGTTGAGAGTTTTAACTTTCTGACCTCCGTCAGAAATATTTTAATTTCTACCGAGTCTATTAGCATTCCTAGGAAGGGAACTCTTGTGAGGGGGGAGAGAGAACTCTTTTTGATGTTCACCTTCCACCCGTGAGACCTCAGAAAGGCCACTACAATTTCCGTGTGAGACTTGGCTCTTTGGAAAGTCGACGCCTGAATTAAGATGTCGTCTAGATAAGGCCCCACTGCTATGCCCCGCGGTCTTAGTACCGCCAGGAGGGACCCTAGCACCTTTGTGAAAATTCTGGGAGCAGTGGCCAACCCGAAAGGAAGAGCCACAAACTGATAATGCTTGTCCAGAAAGGCAAACCTAAGAAACTGGTGATGATCTGTGTGGATAGGAATGTGCAGATACGCATCCTTTAGATCCACTGTAGTCATATATTGACCCTCCTGGATCATTGTTAAGATTGTCCGAATGGTCTCCATCTTGAATGATGGGACTCTGAGGAATTTGTTTAGAATTTTGAGATCCAGAATTGGTCTGAAAGTTCATTCTTTCTTGGGAACCACAAACAGGTTTGAGTAAAAACCCAGCCCTTGTTCCGCAAGTTTAACTGGGTGGATCACTTCCATTGTATGTAGGTCTTCTACACAGCGTAAGAACGTCTCTTTCTTTGTCTGGTCTGTAGACAAACGAGAAATGTGGAACCTTCCCCTTGGAGGGGAGTCCTTGAATTCTAGAAGATATCCCTGGGATACAATCTCTAAGGCCCAGCGAAGAGAGAGAGTCTGCCCCGGATCTGGGGCTACCCCATCATGCTGTCTGTGAAGCAGCTGCAGGCTTCTTGGCCTGTTTACCCTTGTTCCAGTCCTGGTAAGGTTTCCAGGCTGGCCTGGGTTGTGAAGCGTTACCCTCTTGCTTTGTAGTAGGGGAGGATGAAGCGAGGCCGCTCCTGAAATTCCGAAAGGAACGAAAATTATTTTGTTTGTTCTTTGTCTTAAAGGACTTGTCCTGAGGGAGAGCATGGCCTTTTCCCCCAGTGATTTCTGAAATAATCTCTTTCAATTCAGGCCCGAAGAGGGTCTTTCCTTTGAAAGGTATGTTCAAGAGTTTGGATTTTGATGACACATCGGCCAACCAGGACTTTAGCCATAGCGCCCTGCGCTAAAAATGGCGAAACCTGAATTCTTTGCCGCTAACTTAGCTAGTTGGAAAGCGACATCTGTGATAAAAGAATTAGCTAGCTTAAGAGCCTTAATTCTGTCCATAATGTCCTGATATGAGGTCTCCGTCTGGAGCGCATCTTCCAGCGCCTCGAACCAGAAAGCAGCTGCAGTAGTTACAGGAACAATACACGCAATAGGTTGGAGAAGAAAACCTTGTTGAACAAAAATTTTCTTAAGTAAACCCTCTAATTTTTTATCCATAGGGTCTTTAAAAGCACAACTGTCTTCGATTGGTATGGTTGTGCGTTTAGCAAGTGAAGACACAGCCCCCTCCACCTTAGGGACCATCTGCCACGAGTCCCGCATGGGGTCAGATATGGGGAACATTTTCTTAAAAACAGGAGGGGGAACAAACGGAATACCTGGTCTATCCCACTCCCTAGTAACGATATCGGCAATCCTCTTAGGGACCGGGAACACATCAGTGTAAACGGGAACTTCTAGGTACTTGTCCATTTTACACAATTTCTCTGGAACCACCAAAGGGTCGCAGTCATCCAGAGTAACTAATACCTCCCTGAGCAATAAGCGGAGGTGTTCTAGTTTAAATTTAAAAGCCAACGTATCTGAGTCTGTCTGAGGAGCAACCTTTCCCGAATCGGAAATTTCTCCCTCAGACAGCACATCCCTCGCCCCCATTTCAGAGCGTTGTGAGTGTATATCGGATACGGCTACTAAAGCGTCAGAAAGCTCAGAATCTGTTCTTAAAACAGAGCTATCACGCTTTGCAGGTAACACGGGCAGTTTAGATGAAAACACTGAGAGGGTATTATCCATAACTGCCGCCAAGTCTTGCAAGGTAAAAGAGTTAGACGCACTAGAGGTGCTAGGCGTCGCTTGAGCGGGCGTAACTGGTTGTGACACTTGGGGAGAGGTTAACGGGCTAACCTCATTACCTTCATTACCTTCTGCCTGAGAATCATCTTGGGCCACATTTTTAAGTGCAACAATATGTTCTTTAAAATGTTTAGACATATCAGTACAAGTGGGACACATTCTGAGAGGGGGTTCCACCATGGCTTCTAAACACATTGAACAAGGATTTTCCTTGGTGTCAGGCATGTTTAACAGACTAGTAGTAAGACAAATAGGCTTAGAAATCACTTTAATCAAGTAAAAACACACTTTGAAAAAAACGTTACTGTGCCTTTAAGAGATAAAAAAGGCACACAATTTTGCAAAACAGTGAAAAATGCAGCAAACTTTTCAAAATTTTTACAGTATGTACCAAAGCATTAGTAAGATTGTACCACAATAAAAACGATTAACCCCTTAATGCCCAAACCAGATCGACAGTAAGCCAACAAACCGGTTAAAACAACATCAGCACCTTGCCACAGCTCTGCTGTGGCCCTACCTGCCCTTAGGAACCAGATTTGTGGGGAAAAAGCTTCTTATAGGCCCTCAAACTGCAGCAGGACCCTCCATGTGAAAAAGCCTGGACTTCAAGTCAAATATAACAGCGCATCTGAGGCGCGAAATTAGGCCCCTCCCACCTTACTCCGGTGCTGTGAGGCCTAAATAAACACTCCTAAGTGTTTTAATAATAGCCATGTGGGTAACAACCCCTGAAAGAAACCCAAAGGAACCTTCAAAGTGTCTCAAAAAACGAAATTTTTCAATAAAAAAACGTTTGCCATTAAGCAGTGTCAACCAGCATAAACCAGCCCTGTTATGTAAGCTTGCAATTCCATACTTAGTCTCTGAATACAGCTTACCCTTCCCTCATGGGGATATTATCAGTCTTTTCTAGCATTATCACAGTCTTGTCTAGAAATAAATGACTGAACATACCTTTTTTGCAGCCTAAACTGCAAACCGTTCCCCCCAACTTTAGTTTTCTTATACTCCTCAGTCCTTTGTGGGAACAGCAGTGGATCTTAGTTACAACATGCTAAAATCATCTTCCTCCCTGCAGAAATCTTCATCTCCTTTCTGCTAGAGAGTAAATAGTACACACCGGCACCATTTAAAATAACAAACTTTTGCTTGTAGAAAATAAAAACTACATTTCTAACACCACATTCACTTTACACTTCCGATTGCTTAGAGCCGGCAAAGAGAATGACTGGGGGTGGAGCTAGAGGGGGATGTATATGGACAGCTCTGCTGTGTGCTCTCTTTGCCACTTCCTGTTGGGAAGGAGAATATCCCACAAGTAAAGGATGAATCCGTGGACTGGATACACCTTACAAGAGAAAATTAATTTATCAGGTAAGTTTTTTAATTGGTAGTTTTTTTATTTTATTAGAATAGTTATGTTAGGTTAATTTATAGTTTAATCTTAGTTTTCACAGGTAAGTTTGTATTTATTTTAAGATAGTTATATTGTAACTTTTAATTTAAAGTTAGAGGGGTGTTAGGTTTAGGGGTTAATAGTTTAATGTTGTGTTTTGCAATGTGGGGGGCCGGCGGTTTAGGGGTTAAGAGGTTTAGTTTATTAGTTACGATGTGGGGGGCTGGCGGTTTATGGGTTAATAGGTTTAGTTTATTAGTTATGATGTGGGGGCTGGCGGTTTAGGGGTTATTAGGTTTCGTTTATTAGTTGCGATGTGGGGAGACGGCGGTTACTAAATTTATTTAGTGTCGGCGATGTCAGGGATGGCGGTTTAGGGGTTAATATGTTTATTTTGTGTCGGCGATGTGGGTGGGTGGCGGATTAGGGGTTAATATGTTTATGATAGCATTTGCAATGCAGTGGATGGCGGTTTAGGGGTTAATAGGTAGTTTATGGGTGTTAATGTACTTTGTAACATTTTAGTTATGAGTTTTGTGAAACATTTTTGTTTCGCAAACTCCATAAGTACTGGTCTCAGATTGCAGAATGGATCGTGTTGGTATAGGCTAGAACGCTAGTATTTTAGCCAAAAGGCACAACCTGTGCGAAATGGAGGGTTGCGTTAAGGATAAAATGCTTGCGTTACAGATATACCGCCGCGACTCGTAATATGCGTTACCAGCCATTCCACGTGCAATGGCCAATTTTTCACCGTAATGCAAAATTCATAATTTATCCAAATGTAATATACTCATCATTTAAGAGACTTCTCAATGGATGTGTATAGAGCCAGCAAACAAGTACTATTTTTTTAACAAAATAGTAGTTTTAAATGATTTTAAACAATTTATTTTGCATGCTGACCTTTAACATCGTGGTGAAAAATTATTGATGAATAAATAAAAATTGACTTTAATGTCCCTTTAACGTCTGTAGATTCAAATGCAATGTATGAAATATATATATATATACTAAAGCCCATGCAGTGCTGTAAAAGCAAATTGAATTTGTATCATTACCGTATTCAAATATACACAATGAATATAAAATTGAAATAGAGAAACATAAAAATTGATGGCTAATGAGAAATTGTTGGCTGGATAGCATCAGACTATAAAGTGCCAATATGCCAATTTTGCAGAATAAAATTCCTCTGTGGCTTCCAGCCCAGTAGAAACTATGTTTTCATTCCACACCAAGAATTTACAGGAATTTCTGTTGATCTTGTCATTGGTTGATTGTCTGAGAACTTGAAAACACCATAAATTCCATTCCTTCCCCCTTTTATCCGCTTATCCAGCTTTAGTGCGGTGCTTTGCTTACTTTTAATTTACTGATTACAATTGTCACAATTAACTCCATCATGAAGCGGCATCAAGCATAAGAAACATAAGCAAAACATAGTATTCCGTTAAAGCCCTGAAATATTTTCTTGTAAAATGGCCAGACTTGTAAAATAAGAATATGTCTTATTTAGCACACGTGGCTTATGTTAAATAAACACAACAGAGGTGTAAATATGGAACATAAGGAAACTAGAGAGAGAAGAGAAAGTGGTAGATACAGTACTGAGATAAAACCATGAATAGTTTAGTGATTAATATGCACTTACAAACTCCCAAAAGTGCACTTCAGCCACTATTAAGTAAAGCAGAAATGCATCAGCAAATGCATAATATGAAAACAATGCAATAGCACTTACTCTTTCAAATGAGCAGTAGATTTTGTTTCTAAAAAATATCATAAGTTCCTCCCATTTCCCTGCCCCTATATCAGGTGACAAGTCATCAGCAAATCACAGTAGCAGCTGGTGCCTCAGAAAATGTCTTATCTGCACTAGCTTTTGCAGCTCTTGGGAAAAGTAATGTGTATCTTTTTTTTTTCCTAGAGCCACAAAAGCTAACAACTAAAAATGTGTGCTTTGGTGACATCTGGTAGGTGGGCAAGCAAAATAGCAACAATTCAAAAAAGCCTCTGGAAGGGAGAACAGCAGACAAGGTGACCATAAATACTTAGCTAAATCTGGCCCTGTGCCACACCAGATTTTTAAGAAATATTAATTAGTGTGTTTAATAGCTGTAGCTTTATATGTGGCCCTTAAAGGGATACTAAACGCACATTTTTTCTTTCATGATTCAGATAGAGCATGACATTATAAACAACTTTCTAATTTACTCCTATTATAAATTTTTCTGTGTTCTCTTGCTATCTTTATTTAAAAAGCAAGAATGTAAATCTTAGCAACCAGCCCATTTTAGGTTCAGCACCATGGAAAGCGCTTCTTTTAAAATCTGTCTAATGATCCATTTTACCTGCAGGAATGTATTAAATTGTTTAGAAATAGTTCTGTAGATGCTTAAAATACAATTTAAATCTTACATTGTCTCTTTTACATTTTTTCCCCAGACATAAACATATTTTCAACTTGTACAAATTATTTTCTATATTTGCTTGATAGAAAATTGTTGAGTACAATGTCCCTTTAAACCCTAGTAAATATTTACATTGGCATTGCTATATTCCACACACACCCATCAATTGCAGAATTTATATCTCCTGTATTCTCCTCTATAAAATAGATTTGATAAGGGAGACTTAGGGGCCGAATTATCAAGCTCCGAATGGAGCTTGATGCCCCTGTGTCTGCGCAAGCTTTCAGGCTAGCCGGAAAACATAATTTATGCAAGAACTTACCTGATAAATTCATTTCTTTCATATTAGCAAGAGTCCATGAGCTAATGACGTATGGGATATACATTCCTACCAGGAGGGGCAAAGTTTCCCAAACCTCAAAATGCCTATAAATACACCCCTCACCACACCCACAATTCAGTTTAACGAATATCCAAGAAGTGGGGTGATAAGAAAAGAGCGAAAGTATCAAAAATAAGGAATTGGAATAATTGTGCTTTATACAAAAAAATCATAACCACCACAAAAAAAGGGTGGGCCTCATGGACTCTTGCTAATATGAAAGAAATTAATTTATCAGGTAAGTTCTTACATAAAACATAATTTATGCTTACCTGATAAATTCCTTTCTCCTGTAGTGTGATCAGTCCACGGGTCATCATTACTTCTGGGATATTACTCCTCCCCAACAGGAAGTGCAAGAGGATTCACCCAGCAGAGCTGCCATATAGCTCCTCCCCTCTACGTCACTCCCAGTCATTCGACCAAGGACCAACGAGAAAGGAGAAGCCAAAGGGTGAAGTGGTGACTGGAGTATAATTTAAAAAATATTTACCTGCCGTAAAAAACAGGGCGGGCCGTGGACTGATCACACTACAGGAGAAAGGAATTTATCAGGTAAGCATAAATTATGTTTTCTCCTGTTAAGTGTGATCAGTCCACGGGTCATCATTACTTCTGGGATACCAATACCAAAGCAAAAGTACACGGATGACGGGAGGGATAGGCAGGCTCTTTATACAGAAGGAACCACTGCCTGAAGGACCTTTCTCCCAAAAATAGCCTCCGAGGAAGCAAAAGTGTCAAATTTGTAAAATTTGGAAAAAGTATGAAGCGAAGACCAAGTTGCAGCCTTGCAAATCTGTTCAACAGAGGCCTCATTCTTAAAGGCCCAAGTGGAAGCCACAGCTCTAGTGGAATGAGCTGTAATTCTTTCAGGAGGCTGCTGTCCAGCAGTCTCATAAGCTAAACGAATTATGCTACGAAGCCAAAAAGAAAGAGAGGTAGCAGAAGCCTTTTGACCTCTCCTCTGACCAGAGTAAACGACCAACAGGGAAGACGTTTGTCGAAATTCTTTAGTTGCCTGTAAGTAAAATTTTAGGGCACGAACTACATCCAGATTGTGCAGAAGACGTTCCTTCTTTGAAGAAGGATTTGGACACAAGGATGGAACAACAATCTCTTGATTGATATTCCTGTTAGTGACTACCTTAGGTAAGAACCCAGGTTTAGTACGCAGAACTACCTTATCCGAATGAAAAATCAAATAAGGAGAATCACAATGTAAGGCTGATAACTCAGAGACTCTTCGAGCCGAGGAAATAGCTATTAAAAATAGAACTTTCCAAGATAACAACTTTATATCAATGGAATGAAGGGGTTCAAACGGAACGCCCTGTAAAACGTTAAGAACAAGGTTTAAACTCCATGGCGGAGCAACAGTTTTAAACACAGGCTTAATCCTGGCCAAAGCCTGACAAAAAGCCTGAACGTCTGGAACTTCTGACAGACGTTTGTGCAACAGAATGGACAGAGCTGAGATCTGTCCCTTTAAGGAACTAGCAGATAAACCCTTTTCTAAACCTTCTTGTAGAAAAGACAATATCCTAGGAATCCTAACCTTACTCCAAGAGTAACCTTTGGATTCGCACCAATATAGGTATTTACGCCATATCTTATGGTAAATCTTTCTGGTAACAGGCTTCCTAGCCTGTATTAAGGTATCAATAACTGACTCAGAAAAACCACGTTTTGATAAAATCAAGCGTTCAATTTCCAAGCAGTCAGCTTCAGAGAAGTTAGATTTTGATGTTTGAAAGGACCCTGTATCAGAAGGTCCTGTTTCAGAGGTAGAGACCAAGGTGGACAGGATGACATGTCCACCAGGTCTGCATACCAAGTCCTGCGTGGCCATGCAGGTGCTATTAGAATAACTGATGCTCTCTCCTGCTTGATTCTGGCAATCAATCGAGGAAGCATCGGGAAGGGTGGAAACACATAAGCCATCCTGAAGGTCCAAGGTGCTGTCAAGGCATCTATCAGGACCGCTCCCGGATCCCTGGATCTGGACCCGTAACGAGGAAGCTTGGCGTTCTGTCGAGACGCCATGAGATCTATCTCTGGTTTGCCCCAATGACGAAGTATTTGGGCAAAGACCTCCGGATGAAGTTCCCACTCCCCCGGATGAAAAGTCTGACGACTTAAAAAATCCGCCTCCCAGTTCTCCACTCCCGGGATGTGGATTGCTGACAGGTGGCAAGAGTGAGACTCTGCCCAGCGAATTATCTTTGATACTTCCATCATTGCTAGGGAGCTTCTTGTCCCTCCCTGATGGTTGATGTAAGCTACAGTCGTGATGTTGTCCGACTGAAACCTGATGAACCCCCGAGTTGTCAACTGGGGCCAAGCCAGGAGGGCATTGAGAACTGCTCTCAATTCCAGAATGTTTATTGGTAGGAGACTCTCCTCCTGACTCCATTGTCCCTGAGCCTTCAGAGAATTCCAGACGGTGCCCCAACCTAGAAGGCTGGCGTCTGTTGTTACAATTGTCCAGTCTGGCCTGCTGAATGGCATCCCCCTGGACAGATGTGGCTGAGAAAGCCACCATAGAAGAGAATTTCTGGTCTCTTGATCCAGATTCAGAGAAGGGGACAAGTCTGAGTAATCCCCATTCCACTGACTTAGCATGCACAATTGCAGTGGTCTGAGGTGTAGGCGTGCAAAGGGTACTATGTCCATTGCCGCTACCATTAAGCCGATTACCTCCATGCATTGAGCCACTGATGGGTGTTGAATGGAATGAAGGACGCGGCATGCACTTTGAAGTTTTGTTAACCTGTCTTCTGTCAGGTAAATTTTCATTTCTACAGAATCTATAAGAGTCCCCAGGAAGGGAACTCTTGTGAGTGGAAAGAGAGAACTTTTCTTTTCGTTCACCTTCCATCCATGCGACCTTAGAAATGCCAGTACTAACTCTGTATGAGACTTGGCAGTTTGAAAGCTTGAAGCTTGTATCAGAATGTCGTCTAGGTACGGAGCTACCGAAATTCCTCGCGGTCTTAGTACCGCCAGAAGAGCACCCAGAACCTTTGTGAAGATTCTTGGAGCTGTAGCCAATCCGAATGGAAGAGCTACAAACTGGTAATGCCTGTCTAGGAAGGCAAACCTTAGATACCGGTAATGATCCTTGTGAATCGGTATGTGAAGGTAAGCATCTTTTAAATCCACTGTGGTCATGTACTGACCCTTTTGGATAATGGGTAAAATTGTCCGAATAGTCTCCATTTTGAACGATGGAACTCTTAGGAATTTGTTTAGGATCTTTAAATCCAGGATTGGCCTGAAAGTTCCCTCTTTTTTGGGAACCACAAACAGATTTGAGTAAAACCCTTGTCCCTGTTCCGACCGTGGAACTGGATGGATTACTCCCATTAACAAAAGCTCTTGTACGCAGCGTAGAAACGCCTTTTTCTTTGTTTGGTTTGTTGACAACCTTGACAGATGAAATCTCTCTCTTGGAGGAGAGTATTTGAAGTCCAGAAGGTATCCCTGAGATATTATCTCTAGCGCCCAGGGATCCTGGACATCTCTTGCCCAAGCCTGGGCGAAGAGAGAAAGTCTGCCCCCCACTAGATCCGATCCCGGATCGGGGGCCCTCAATTCATGCTGTTTTAGGGGCAGCAGCAGGTTTCCTGGCCTGCTTGCCCTTGTTCCAGGACTGGTTAGGTCTCCAGCCTTGTCTGTAGCGAGCAACAGATCCTTCCTGTTTTGGAGCAGAGGAAGTTGATGCTGCTCCTGCTTTGAAATTCCGAAAGGAACGAAAATTAGACTGTCTAGCCTTAGGTTTGGCTCTGTCTTGAGGCAGGGCGTGGCCTTTACCTCCTGTAATGTCAGCGATAATTTCTTTCAAACCGGGCCCAAATAAGGTCTGCCCCTTGAAAGGTATATTAAGTAATTTAGACCTAGAAGTAACGTCAGCTGACCAGGATTTTAGCCACAGTGCTCTGCGCGCCTGAATGGCGAATCCGGAATTCTTAGCCGTAAGTTTAGTTAAATGTACTACGGCATCCGAAATGAATGCCGCCGCAGCCGTGACCGGCGCAATGCATGCAAGGGGTTGCAATATAAAACCTTGTTGAACAAACATTTTCTTAAGGTAACCCTCTAACTTTTTATCCATTGGATCTGAAAAGGCACAGCTATCCTCCACCGGGATAGTGGTACGCTTAGCTAAAGTAGAAACTGCTCCTTCCACCTTAGGGACCGTTTGCCATAAGTCCCGTGTGGTGGTGTCTATTGGAAACATCTTTCTAAATATCGGAGGGGGTGAGAACGGCACACCGGGTCTATCCCACTCCTTAGTAACAATTTCAGTTAGTCTCTTAGGTATAGGAAAAACGTCAGTACTCGATGGTACCGCAAAATATTTATCCAACCTACACATTTTCTCTGGTATTGCAACTGTGTTACAATCATTCAGAGCCGCTAACACCTCTCCTAGTAATACACGGAGGTTTTCCAGCTTAAATTTAAAATTTGAAATATCTGAATCCAATCTGTTTGGATCAGAACCGTCAGCCGCAGACAGAAGCTCTCCGTCCTCATGTTCTGCAAGTTGTGACGCAGTATCTGACATGGCCCTAGCATTATCAGCGCACTCTGTTCTCACCCCAGAGTGATCACGCTTGCCTCTTAGTTCTGGTAATTTAGCCAAAACTTCAGTCATAACAGTAGCCATATCCTGTAATGTTATTTGTAATGGCCGCCCAGATGTACTCGGCGCCACAATATCACGCACCTCCTGAGCGGGAGATGCAGGTACTGTCACGTGAGGCGAGTTAGTCGGCATAACTCTCCCCTCGTTGTTTGGTGAAATGTGTTCAATTTGTACAGATTGACTTTTATTTAAAGTAGCATCAATACAGTTAGTACATAAATTTCTATTGGGCTCCACTTTGGCATTAGCACATATAGCACAGATGTCTTCCTCTGAATCAGACATGTTTAACACACTAGCAAATAAACTAGCAACTTGGAAATACTATTCAAGTAAAATACTATGATATGAAAACGTACTGTGCCTATAAGAAGCACAGAAAGAGTTATGACAGTTGAAAATTAATAAACTGAAAAGATTATAGCATCAAATCTTTGTAAAAAACACAATTTTAGCAAAGGCTTGTTCCCATTAGCAAAGGATAACTAACCCTGATAGCAGAAAAAAAAGTTACAGAAAAAACGTTTTTTATCACAGTCAACTACAATCTCACAGCTCTGCTGTGAGGATTACCTCCCTCAAAACAAGTTTTGAAGACCCCTGAGTTTTGTAGAGATGAACCGGATCATGCAGGAAATACAATGAGCTTCTGACTGAATTTTTTGATGCGTAGTAAAAGCGCCAAAAAAGGCCACTCCCCCTCACACACAACAGTGAGAGAGATCAGTAAACTGTCATAAATTAGATCAAGCAACTGCCAAGTGGAAAAAAATAGTGCCCAAACATTTTATTCACCCAGTACCTCAGAAAATGAAAACGATTTTACATTCCAGCAAAAAACGTTTAACATAAATTAAGAGTTATTAAAAAGCCTGTTGCCAGTCCCTGCAAATTAGGCTAAAGTCTTATGTACACAGTGCCATTCCAGTGAAGTACCATTCCCAGAATACTGAAGTGTAAAATATACATACATGACAGCCTGATACCAGATGCTGCTACTGCATTTAAGGCTGAGTTTACATTATATCGGTATGGCAGGATTTTCTCATCAATTCCATTGTCAGAAAATAATAAGCTGCTACATACCTCTTTGCAGATTAATCTGCCCGCTGTCCCCTGATCTGAAGTTTACCTCTCCTCAGATGGCCGAGAAACAGCAATATGATCTTAACTACTCCGGCTAAAATCATAGTAAAAACTCAGGTAGATTCTTCTTCAAATTCTACCAGAGAAGGAATAACACACTCCGGTGCTATTATAAAATAACAAACTTTTGATTGAAGGTATAAAACTAAGTATAATCACCATAGTCCTCTCACACATCCTATCTAGTTGTTGGGTGCAAGAGAATGACTGGGAGTGACGTAGAGGGGAGGAGCTATATGGCAGCTCTGCTGGGTGAATCCTCTTGCACTTCCTGTTGGGGAGGAGTAATATCCCAGAAGTAATGATGACCCGTGGACTGATCACACTTAACAGGAGAAATTATGTTTTCTTTCATGTAATTAGCAAGAGTCCATGAGCTAGTGACGTATGGGATAATGAATACCCAAGATGTGGAACTTCCACGCAAGAGTCACTAGAGAGGGAGGGATAAAATAAAGACAGCCAATTCTGCTGAAAAATAATAATAATCCACAACCCAAAACAAAAGTTTTTAATCTCAAAATAATGAAATTATAAGCAGAAGAATCAAACTGAAACAGCTGCCTGAAGTACTTTTCTACCAAAAACTGCTTCAGAAGAAGAAAACACATCAAAATGGTAGAATTTAGTAAAAGTATGCAAAGAAGACCAAGTTGCTGCTTTGCAAATCTGATCAACAGAAGCTTCATTCCTAAACGCCCAGGAAGTAGAAACTGACCTAGTAGAATGAGCCGTAATTCTTTGAGGCGGGGAATTACCCGACTCTACATAAGCATGATGAATCAAAGACTTTAACCAAGATGCCAAAGAAATGGCGGAGGCCTTCTGACCTTTTCTGGACCCAGAGAAGATAACAAATAGACTAGAAGTCTTTCTAAAATCCTTAGTAGCTTCAACATAATATTTCAAAGCTCTTACTACATCCAAAGAATGTAAAGATCTCTCCTTTGAATTCTTAGGATTAGGACATAATGAAGGAACAACAATCTCTGTACTAATGTTGTTAGAATTCACAACCTTAGGTAAAAATTTAAATGAGGTTCGCAACACTGCCTTATCCTGATGAAAAATCAGAAAAGGAGATTCACAAGAAAGAGCAGATAACTCAGAAACTCTTCTAGCAGAAGAGATGGCCAAAAGGAACAGAACTTTCCAAGAAAGTAATTTAATGTCCAGAGAATGCATAGGTTCAAACGGAGGAGCTTGTAAAGCCCTCAGAACCAAATTAAGACTCCAAGGAGGAGAAATTGACTTAATGACAGGTTTGATACGAACCAAAGCCTGTACAAAACAATGAATATCAGGAAGAATAGCAATCTTTCTGTGAAAAAGAACAGAAAGAGCAGAGATTTGCCCTTTCAAGGAACTTGCAGACAAACCTTTATCCAAACCATCCTGAAGAAACTGTAAAATTCTAGGAATTCTGAACGAATGCCAGGAGAATTTATGAGAAGAACACCAAGAAATGTAAGCCTTCCAGACTCGATAATAAATCTTCCTAGACACAGATTTACAAGCCTGTAACATAGTATTAATTACTGAGTCAGACAAACCTCTATGACTAAGAATCAAGCGTTCAATTTCCATACCTTCAAATTTAATGATTTGAGATCCTGATGGAAAAAAGGGCCTTGAGATAGAAGGTCTGGTCTTAACGGAAGAGTCCAAGGTTGGCAACTGGCCATCCGAATGAGATCCGCATACCAAAACCTGTGAGGCCATGCTGGAGCCACCAGCAGCACAAACGAACGTTCCATTAGAATTTTGGAAATCACTTTTGGAAGAACTAGAGGCGGAAAGATATAGGCAGGATGATAATTCCAAGTAAGTGACAACGCATCCACTGCCTCCGCCTGAGGGTCCCTGGATCTGGACAGATACCTGGGAAGTTTCTTGTTTAGATGAGAGGCCATCAGATCTATTTCTGGAAGACCCCAGATTTGAACAATCTGAAGAAATACCTCTGGGTGAAGGGACCATTCGCCCGGATGTAACGTCTGGCGACTGAGATAATCCGCTTCCCAATTGTCTACACCTGGGATGTGAACCGCAGAAATTAGACAGGAGCTGGATTCCGCCCATACAAGTATCCAAGATACTTCTTTCATAGCCTGAGGACTGTGAGTCCCACCCTGATGATTGACATATGCCACGGTTGTGACATTGTCTGTCTGAAAGCAAATAAACGATTCTCTCTTCAGAAGAGGCCAGGACTGAAGAGCTCTGAAAATCGCATGGAGTTCCAAAATGTTGATTGGTAATCTCGCCTCCTGAGATTCCCAAACCCCCTGCGCTGTCAGAGATCCCCATACAGCTCCCCAACCTGACAGACTCGCATCTGTTGAGATCACAGTCCAGGTTGGGCGAACAAAGGAAGCCCCTTGAACTAAACGATGGTGATCTATCCACCACGTCAGAGAGTGTCGTACATTGGGATTTAAGGATATTAATTGTGATATCTTTGTATAATCCCTGCACCATTGGTTCAGCATACAAAGCTGAAGAGGTCGCATGTGAAAACGAGCAAAGGCAATCGCGTCCGATGCAGCAGTCATGAGACCTAGAATTTCCATGCACAAAGCTACCGAAGGGAATGATAGAGACTGAAGGTTTCGACAGGCTGAAACCAATTTCAGACGTCTCTTTTCTGTTAGAGACAAGGTCATGGACACTGAATCTATCTGAAAACCCAAAAAGGTTACTTTTGTCTGAGGAATCAACGAACTCTTTGGTAAATTGATCCTCCAACCATGTTTTTGAAGAAACAACACAAATTGATTCGTGTGAGATTCTGCAGAATGTAAAGACTGAGCAAGTACCAAGATATCGTCCAAATAAGGAAATACCGCAATACCCTGTTCTCTGATTACAGAGAGAAGGGCACCGAGAACCTTTGAAAAGATCCTTGGAGCTGTTGCTAGGCCAAACGGAAGGGCCACAAACTGTTAATGCTTGTCTAGAAAAGAGAATCTCAGAAACTGAAAGTGATCTGGATGAATCGGAATATGAAGATATGCATCAGGCAAATCTATTGTGGGCATATAATGCCCTTGCTGAACAAAAGGCAGAATAGTCCTTATAGTTACCATTTTGAATGTTGGTATTCTTACATAACGATTCAATATCTTTAAATCCAGAACTGGTCTGAAGGAATTCTCCTTCTTTGGTACAATGAATAGATTTGAGTAAAACCCCAGACCCTGTTCCAGAACTGGAACAGGCACAATTACCCCGGCTGACTCTAGATCTGAAACACATTTCAGAAATGCCTGAGCTTTCACTGGGTTTATTGGAATGCGAGAGAGAAAAAATCTCTTCGCAGGTGGCCTTACCTTGAAACCTATCCTGTACCCTTGAGAAACAATGTTCTGAATCCAAAGACTGTGAATCGAATTGATCCAAATGTCTTTGAAAAATCGTAACCTGCCCCCTACCAGCTGAGCTGGAATGAGGGCCGCACCTTCATGTGGACTTGGGAGCTGGTTTTGACTTTCTAAAAGGCTTGGTTTTATTCCAGATCGGAGAAGGTTTCCAGACAGAAACCATTCCTTTAGTGGAAGGGTCAGGCTTCTGTTCCTTATTCTGACGAAAGGAACGAAAACGATTAGCAGCCCTGTATTTACCTTTAGATTTTTTGTCCTGAGGCAAAAATGTTCCTTTCCCCCCAGTAACAGTTGAAATAATAGAATCCAACTGGGAACCAAATAATTTATTACCTTGGAAAGAAAGAGCAAGCAAAGTTGATTTGGAAGACATATCTGCATTCCATGTTTTAAGCCATAAAGCTCTCTAGCTAAAATAGCTAAAGACATATACCTGACATCAACTCTAAAGATATCAAAGATGGCATCACAAATAAAGTTATTAGCATGTTGAAGAAGTTTAACAATGCTATGAGTATTATGGTCTGATACTTGTTGTGCTAAAGCCTCCAACCAAAAAGTGGAAGCGGCGGCAACATCAGCCAAAGAAATAGCAGGTCTAAGAAGATTACCTGAAAATAAATAAGCTTTCCTCAGAAAGGATTTAATCTTCCTATCTAAAGGATCCTTAAAGGAAGTACTATTTGCCGTAGGAATAGTAGTGCGTTTAGCAAGAGTAGAGATAGCCCCATCAACTTTAGGGATTTTGTCCCAAAACTCTAATCTATCAGATGGCACAGGATACAATTTCTTAAACCTTTGAGAAGGAGTAAATGAAGTACCCAAATTATTCCATTCCCTAGAAATTACTTCAGAAATAGCATCAGGGACAGGAAAAACTTCTGGAATAACCATAGGAGGTTTAAAAAACGAATTTAAACGCTTAGTAGATTTAGTATCAAGAGGACTAGAATCCTCCATTTCTAAAGTGATTAAAACTTCTTTAAGTAAAGAGCGAATAAATTCCATCTTAAATAAATATGAAGATTTATCAGTGTCAATATCTGAGACAGAATCCTCTGAACCAGAAAAATCCTCATCAGAAACAGACAAATCAGAATTATGACGGTCATTTAAAATTTCATCTGAAAAATTAGAAGTTTTAGAAGACCTTTTACGTTTATTGGAAGGAGGAATAACAGACATAGCCTTCCTAATAGATTTAGAAACAAATTCTCTTATATTAACAGGAACATCCTGAGTATTAGATGTTGAGGGAACAGCAACAGGTAATGGTATATTACTAATGGAAATACTATCTGCATTAGAAAGTTTATCATGAAATTCATCACAAACTACAGCCGGAGGAACAGTTACCAAAATTTTACAACAAATTAGGGATGCACCGAAATTTCGGCCGCAGAAAGTTTCGGCCGAAAATGGCATTTTTGGCTATTTCGGTTTTCGTTTTTTTTGCCTTTTATTTTCGGTAAAATTATTGTGTAGCATGTTTCAAATTTGATGCTAGCCTAGAGCTGCTGTTTAAGTTTATTACTTGACTTACTGTTCTGCATATAATGAGTTTTCTAGGACTATACTTTATTTGGATAATTGGTAAAAAAAAAAAACCTGTTAAATATTATTCTGTTACATAGAACTAAATGAAGAATAATACAGTATATTGATATTTATAATTGTTTAAGTAGGGATGCACCAAATTTTTGGTTGCAGAAACATTTTGGCATTTTTTGCCTTTTTTTTTTTTTCTCTTGGTAAAATTATTGTGTAGCATATTATTGTTTTAAGATATTTTTGTCCAATTTTAGTGTGTTACTTTCAATAAAAGTGTGGGCTTTTTTAATTGGCTCTAATTATGCAAAAAAAGAACAACAACAAAATAATGTGAAAATAATTTGAAAAAATACATTTTCGGTATCAGTTTCGGTTTTCGGCCAAGTGCCTCCCGGATTTTCGGATTCGGTTTTGGTTCAGAATTTCCATTTCAGTGCATCACTACAACAAATACACTTAACTTTGGTAGAACCAGCATCAGGCAGCGTTTTTCCAGAAGTAGATTCTGATCCAGGGTCAATCTGAGACATCTTGCAATATGTAATAGAAAAAACAACATATAAAGCAAAATTATCAAATTCCTTAAATGACAGTTTCAGGAATGGGAAAGAATGCCAATGAACAAGCCTCTAGCAACCAGAAGCAATGAAAAAAATGCGACTGAAATAATGTGTAAAAAAGGTGGAGACAAAAATGACGCCCACATTTTTTAGCGCCAAAAAAGACGCCCACATTATTGGCGCCTAAAAATTTTTGCCGCCAAGAATGACACCACATCCGGAACGCCGACATTTTTGGGGCAAAACGTCAAAAAAATGACATAATCACGAACAAAATGACAGAAATTTTTTGCGCCAAAAAAATCCGCGCCAAGAATGACGCAATAAATTGAAGCATTTTCAGCCCCCGCGAGCCTAACAGCCCACAGGGAAAAAAAGTCAATTTGAAAAAAAATTTTAAGGTAAGAAAAAAATTGAATATTCATATGCATTAACCCAAATATGAAACTGACTGTCTGAAATAAGGAATATTGATCATCCTGAATCAAGGCAAATATAAGTTTAAAGACATATATTTAGAACTTTACATATAAAGTGCCCAACCATAGCTTAGAGTGTCACAAAAAATAAGACTTACTTACCCCAGGACACTCATCTACATATAGTAGATAGCCAAACCAGTACTGAAACGAGAATCAGTAGAGGTCATGGTATATCAGAGTATATCGTCGATCTGAAAAGGGAGGTAAGAGATGAATCTCTACGACCGATAACAGAGAACCAATGAAATAGATCCCGTAGAAGGAGACCATTGAATTCAAATAGGCAATACTCTCTTCACATCCCTCTGACATTCACTGCACTCTGAGAGGAAAACCGGGCTCCAGCCTGCTGCGAAGCGCATATCAACGAAGAATCTAGCACAAACTTACTTCACCACCTCCACGGGAGGCAAAGTTTGTAAAACTGAATTGTGGGTGTGGTGAGGGGTGTATTTATAGGCATTTTGAGGTTTGGGAAACTTTGCCCCTCCTGGTAGGAATGTATATCCCATACGTCACTAGCTCATGGACTCTTGCTAATTACATGAAAGAAACAGCAGTTATAAAGCAGCGGTCAGCAGTTATAAAGCAGCGGTCTAAAGACAGCTGCTTCATAACTGGTCCGCTGCCTATACAATCGGGCTGATTGACAGCCCTGATAGCGAATCTGCAGGGGGCACCATTGCAAAAGCAGTTCTGGTGAACTGCTGGTGAAGTGATAAATGGTGACAGCGTATGCTTTCGGCATTCAGCGTTGCCTGGCAGACATGATACCCTACAGCGTATCACGTCGCACAGACATTGGTAAATCGGCCCCTGTGATTTAAAAAAGGTGGAAACCACCACTTTATAGCAGCTAAAATACTTTATAGAAAGTAAAACTTTACACTTATGTATTTAATATTTACACAAGTAAGATAATATAATAAATACATGCATATTATTCTCATGCTAATCTTTGCTTTGAACATACCATTACATCCAGCATTTATTTACCATTTAATGTCCCTTTCAAAAGGGACACTAAAGTTAAAATTAAAGTTTTATTATTAGGATAGAGCAGTGGTGGCTACCTTCCTAACACAGGTCATTATTTTAGTAGTCTTAAAGGAACACTAAACCCTTTAAGAATGCAGTTTTAAGCAACTTTCTAATATACTCCTATTATCAATTTTTTCTTCGTTCTGATGCCATCTTTATTTAAAAAGCAGAAATGTAAATCTTAGCAGCCAGCCCATTTTAGGTTCAGCACCATGGATAGCGGTTGCTTATTGGAGGCTTACATTTAGCCACCAATAAGCAAGCATAATCCAGGTTCTCAACCAAAAATGGGCCGGCTCCTACGCATCACATCCCTGCTTTTTAAATAAAGATAGCAACAGAACAAAGAAAAATTGATAATAGGAATAAATTAGAAAGTTGCTTATAATTGCATTGTGTATCTGAACCATGAAAGAAAAAATTTGGATCCGACAGACCTTTAATAAATAGGCCTCTCTATCTGAATCAAGAAAGAAAAAAAAATTGGATTTACTATCCATTTAAGAAGCAGCGGTCATAAGGTGGTGGATTGAAATTATCCGGATCCGATCAGGATGATTAATAGCCACTGCTAGTTTGGCCGCCAGTGAGCAGGGGGCGGCATTGGACAAGCATTTCACTAGAAATGCTTGTGCAATGTTAAATGCCGACAGTGTATGCTGTCGGCATTTAGCGAGGTCGAGCAGACGTGATTGGCTACAGTGAATAATGTCCACTCGACTATTAATAAATCTACCCCTAGATCTAATCATAGAGGCACCAATTACTGTATATCAACAATGGGGAATTGGAAAGCCCACAATTTTAAGAGTTAAATTACAGTAAAGGGGGACAAAATAAATAATGAAAATTTATTGCACAGTTTTTTACTACACATAATTAAAGGGACACTGAACCCAATTTTTTTCTTTCGTGATTCAGATAGAGCATGGCATTTTAAGCAACTTTCTAATTTACTCCTATTATCAAATTTTCTTTATTCTCTTGGTATCTTTATTTGAAATGCAAGAATGTAAGTTTAGATGCTGGCCCATTTTTGGTGAACAACCAGGGTTGTTTTTGCTATTTGGTGGATAAATTCATCCACTAATAAAAAAGTGCTGTCCAGAGTCCTGAACCAAAAAAACAAGCTTAGATGCCTTCTTTTTCAAATAAAGATAGCAAGAGAACGAAGAAAAATTGATAATAGGAATAAATTAGAAAGTTGCTTAAAATTGCCTGTTTTATCTGAATAACAAAAACAAAATTTATACTTACCTGATAAATTTATTTCTCTTGTGGTGTATCCAGTCCACGGATTCATCTATTACTTGTGGGATATTCTCCTTCCCAACAGGAAGCTGCAAGAGGACACCTACAGCAGAGCTGTCTATATAGCTCCTCCCCTAACTGCCACTCCCATATAGGGTGCAGTGGTGACTGTAGTTTAAAAATAAAAAACACATGCCTTAAAATTACAGGGCGGGCCGTGGACTGGATACACCACAAGAGAAATAAATTTATCAGGTAAGCATAAATTTTGTTTTCTCTTGTAAGGTGTATCCAGTCCACGGATTCATCCATTACTTGTGGGATACCAATACCAAAGCTATAGGACACGGATGAAGGGAGGGGCAAGGCAGGTGCTGAAACGGAAGGCATCACTGCCTGTAAGACCTTTCTCCCAAAAATAGCCTCCGAAGAAGCAAAAGTATCAAATTTGTAGAATTTAGAAAAAGTATGAAGCGAAGACCAAGTCGCCGCCTTACAAATCTGTTCAACAGAAGCCTCATTCTTAAAAGCCCATGTGGAAGCTACTGCTCTAGTGGAATGAGCTGTAATTCTTTCAGGAGGCTGCTGGCCAGCAGTCTCATAAGCTAAGCGGATTATGCTTCTTAGCCAAAAAGAAAGAGAAGTTGCCAAAGCCTTTTGGCCTCTCCTCTGTCCAGAGTAGATCACAAACAAAGCAGATGTTTGACAAAAATCCTTCGTAGCGTGTAAATAAAATTTTAAAGCACGAACCACATCAAGATTGTGTAACAGATGTTCCTTCTTTGAAGAAGGATTAGGACATAGTGAAGGAACAACAATCTCCTGATTGATGTTTTTATTAGATACCACCTTAGGAAGAAAACCAGGTTTGGTACGTAACACTACCTTATCTGCATGGAAAATGAGATAAGGGGAATCACATTGTAAAGCAGATAACTCCGAAACTCTTCGAGCCGAAGAGATAGCTACTAAAAACAGAACTTTCCAAGATAAAAGTTTAACATCTATGGAATGCAAAGGTTCAAACGGAACCCCTTGCAGAACCTTAAGAACTAAATTTAAACTCCATGGCGGAGCAACAGGTTTAAACACAGGCTTGATTCTAACTAAAGCCTGACAAAACGCCTGAACGTCTGGAGTATCAGCCAGACACTTATGCAAAAGAATAGACAGGGCAGAAATCTGTCCCTTTAAGGAACTAGCTGACAATCCCTTCTCCAATCCTTCTTGGAGAAAAGATAATATCCTAGGAATCCTGACCTTACTCCATGAGTAACTCTTGGATTCACACCAATGAAGATATCTACACCATATCTTATGATAGATTTTCCTGGTGACCGGCTTTCGAGCCTGAATTAAGGTATCAATGACTGACTCAGAGAAACTACGCTTTGATAAAATCAAGCGTTCAATCTCCAAGCAGTCAGACGCAGAGAAATTAGATTTGGATGGTTGAAAGGACCCTGAAGTAGAAGGTCCTGTCTCAGCGGTAGAGTCCATGGTGGAAGGGATGACATATCCACCAGATCTGCATACCAAGTCCTGCGTGGCCACGCAGGTGCTATCAAAATCACTGAAGCTCTCTCCTGCTTGATCTTGGCAATCAGACGAGGGAGCAGAGGAAACGGTGGAAACACATAAGCCAGGTTGAAGGACCAAGGCGCTGATAGAGCATCTATCAGCGCTGCCTTGGGATCCCTGGACCTGGATCTGTAACAAGGAAGCTTGGCGTTCTGACGAGACGCCATGAGATCCAGTTCTGGTTTGCCCCAGAGTTGAATCAACTGTGCAAATACCTCCGGATGGAGTTCCCACTCCCCCGGATGAAAAGTCTGGCAACTTAGAAAATCCGCCTCCCAGTTCTCTACTCCTGGGATATGGATAGCTGATAGATGGCAAGAGTGAACCTCTGCCCATATAATTATTTTTGAAACCTCCAACATTGCTAGGTAACTCCTTGTTCCCCCTTGATGGTTGATGTAGGCTACAGTCGTGATATTGTCCGACTGAAATCTGATGAACCTGACCATAGCAAGCTGAGGCCAAGCCTGAAGAGCATTGAATATCGCTCTTAGTTCCACGAGCCCTGAGCCTTCAGGGAGTTCCAGACTGCACCCCAGCCCAGAAGGATGGCATCTGTCGTTACTATTGTCCAATCTGGCCTGCGGAAGCTCATACCCTTGGAAAGATGGACCCGAGATAGCCACCAGAGAAGAGAATCCCTGGTCTCTTGATCCAGATTTAGTAGAGGGGACAAATCTGTGTAATCCCCATTCCACTGACTGAGCATGCAAAGTTGCAGCGGTCTGAGATGTAGGCAGGCAAACGGCACTATGTCCATTGCCACTACCATTCAGCCGATTACTTCCATACACTGAGCCACTGAAGGGCGAGAAGTGGAATAAAGAACACGGCAGGAATTTAGAAGTTTTGACAACCTGGCCTCTGTCAGGTAAATCTTCATTTCTACAGAATCTATCAGAGTTCCTAGGAAAGAAACTCTTGTGAGAGGGGATAGAGAACTCTTTTCTTTGTTCACCTTCCACCCATGAGACCTCAGGAATGCCAGAACAATGTCCGTATGGGACCTGGCGATTTGAAAAGTCGACGCCTGTATCAGAATGTCGTCTACGTAAGGGGCTACTGCTATACCCCGCGGCCTTAGTACCACTAGGAGGGACCCTAGAACCTTCGTAAAGATTATTGGTGCCGTGGCTAACCCAAAGGGAAGAGCCACAAACTGGAAGTGCCTGTCTAGGAAGGCGAACCTGAGAAACCGATGATGATCTTTGTGTATCGGAATGTGAAGATAAGCATCCTTTAAGTCCACGGTAGTCATATATTGACCCTCCTGGATCATAGGTAGGATGGTTCGAATAGTCTCCATCTTGAAGGATGGGACCCTGAGAAATTTGTTTAAGATCTTGAGATCTAAGATTGGTCTGAAGGTTCCCTCTTTCTTGGGAACTACAAACAGATTTGAATAGAAGCCCTGCCCCTGTTCCTCCTTTGGAACTGGGTGGATCACTCCCATAACTAGGAGGTTTTGAACACAATGTAAGAATGCCTCTCTCTTTATCTGGTTTGCAGATAATTGTGAAAGATGAAATCTCCCTCTTGGGGAAGAAGCTTTGAAATCCAGAAGATATCCCTGGGACACAATTTCCAACGCCCAGGGATCCTGGACATCTCTTGCCCAAGCCTGGGCGAAGAGAGAAAGTCTGCCCCCTACTAGATCCGTTTCCGGATCGGGGGCTGATCCTTCATGCTGTCTTAGAGGCAGCAGCAGGCTTCTTGGCCTGCTTTCCCTTGTTCCAAGCCTGGTTAGGTCTCCAGACCGGCTTGGACTTGGCAAAATTTCCCTCTTGTTTTGTATTAGAGGAAGTTGAAGCTGCGCCACTCTTGAAGTTTTGAAAGGAACGAAAATTAGTCTGTTTGGTCCTTAATTTGTTGGACCTATCCTGAGGAAGGGCGTGACCTTTTCCTCCAGTAATATCAGAAATGATCTCCTTCAGTCCAGGCCCGAATAGGGTCTGCCCCTTGAAGGGAATGTTGAGAAGCTTAGACTTTGAAGTAACGTCAGCTGACCAGGATTTAAGCCATAGCGCCCTACGCGCCTGAATAGCAAAACCTGAATTTTTAGCCGTTAGCTTGGTTAAATGAACAACGGCGTCAGAAACAAATTAATTGGCTAGCTTAAGAGCTTTAAGCTTGTCAAGGATATCATCCAACGGGGTTTCTACCTGTAGAGCCTCTTCTAGAGACTCAATCCAGAAGGCCGCAGCAGCAGTGACTGGCGCAATGCATGCAAGAGGCTGGAGAATAAAACCTTGTTGAATAAAAATTTTCTTAAGGTAACCCTCAAATTTTTTGTCCATTGGATCTAGAAAAGCACAACTGTCCTCGACAGGGATAGTTGTACGCTTCGCTAGGGTAGAGACTGCTCCCTCCACCTTAGGGACCGTCTGCCACAAGTCCCGTGTAGCGGCATCTATTGGAAACATCTTTTTAAAAACAGGAGGGGGAGAGAACGGTACACCTGGTCTATCCCATTCCTTAGTAATAATTTCTGAAAACCTCTTAGGGATTGGAAAAACATCAGTGTAAACAGGCACTGCATAGTATTTATCCAATTTACACAATTTCTCTGGGACTACAATGGCGTCACAGTCATCCAGAGTTGCTAAAACCTCCCTGAGCAACACGCGGAGGTGTTCAAGTTTAAATTTAAATGTAGACATATCAGAATCAGGTTGAAGTGTCTTCCCTGAATCAGAAAAATCACCCACAGATAGAAGCTCTCCTGCTTCGGCTTCTGCACATTGTGAGGGTATATCAGACATAGCTACTAACGCGTCAGAGAGCTCTGTATTTGTTCTAGCCCCAGAGCTGTTTCACTTTCCTTGTAACCCTGGCAGTTTGGACAATACCTCTGTAAGGGTATGATTCATAACTGCCGCCATGTCTTGTAAGGTATACGCAATGGGCGCGCTAGATGTACTTGGCGTCCCTTGAGCGGGAGTTATAGGTTTTGACACGTGGGGAGAGTTAGATGGCATAACTTCCCCCTTGTCAATTTCCTCTGGTGATAAATCTTTTAAAGCCAGAATATGGTCTTTATAATTTATTGTAAGATCAGTGCATTTGGTACACATTCTAAGAGGGGGTTCCACAATGGCTTCTAAACATAATGAACAAGGAGTTTACTCTATGTCAGACATGTTTAACAGAGTAGTAATGAGACCAGCAAGCTTGGAAAACACTTTAATAAATGTAAAAAAACAGAATATAAAAAAACGGTACTGTGCCTTTAAGGGAAAAAAACAATCACATAAACTGCAAAACAGTGAAAAAAAGCAGTAAACTCTACGAAATTTTTACAGTGTGTATAATAGACTAAAGTAGCATTGCACCCACTTGCAAATGGATGATTAACCCCTCGGGCTCAAAAACGGATCAGAAAAATGATAAAACCGTTATAAACAGTCACAAGCAAACTGCCACAGCTCTACTGTGGCTCCTACCTGCCCTTAAAACGACTTTTGTAGGAACAAAAACGCTTTACAGAGGTCCTATATGTCAGGGAAGCTGGATGTCTCAGACTGCAAAAACTACTGCGCAATTAGAGCGTTAAAATAGGCCCCTCCCACCATGCACTCAAAGTGAGAGGGCCATAAATAACTACTCCTAGCAGAAATCTAACCAGCCATGTGGAAAACTAGGCCCCAAATAAAGATTTATCACCTTCAGTAAAAAACGTTTTTTATATACCAAGTAATAAGAGCAATTAACATGAATATTACCCTTTACTGCAAGCATGATCCCAGTCGTTTGTTAAATCGCTGTAATCAGGCTTACCTTAATATATCAGGCACTGTCAGCATTTTCTAGTTTAATCTCTCTAGAAAAAAATATACTGAGCATACCTCAGAGCAGGTAATTCTGCAGGCCATTCCCCCAGCTGAAGTTTTCCCATCCTCTTCAGTTATGTGGACCTTAGTTACAACCTGTTAAGATCATCAAAAACCTCAGGCAGAACTCTTCTTCTAATTTCTGCCTGAGGCAAAAACAGTACAACGCCGGTACCGTTTAAAAATAACAAACTTTTGATTGAAGATAAACTACACTATCACCACATATCTCTTGATACTTCCTTTCTTGTCGAGAGCTGCAAGAGAATGACTGGGAGTGGCAGTTAGGGGAGGAGCTATATAGACAGCTCTGCTGTGGGTGTCCTCTTGCAGCTTCCTGTTGGGAAGGAGAATATCCCACAAGTAATGGATGAATCCGTGGACTGGATACACCTTACAAGAGAAATAAAACATTTTTTTGGGTTCAGTGTCCCTTTAAGCATTTCAGTTACAATCTCACAACATTTAATGTCCATTTAAATGACTTCTTTCAATAGATTTTACATAATGAAGTAATCAACTGGAAAGCATCATAGTGTAATACAGCAACGATACACTTCTTTATTTAGTCTAATAATAATTTATTTATTTATTATTATTATTATTATTATTATAACGGTTCTGTGATAGTTTTTGAATAACCAGCTCCTACTGAGCATCTGCGGAATTCACAAAATATACGTATATTTATTGGCTGATGGCTGCCTCGTGATACAAGAGGAATGGAAACAAACATACAGTACCTTTGAAATTTGTCAGAAATAAAATTCTTCTCATTTGAAGTTCAGACAAAGGGGCCACCGCATATCTATAAATGCAGACAGCGTGAAATTGCTTAAGCAATGCCGCCCCTGCATATTTGCGACCAATCGGTCGCTAGCAGGGGGAGTCTATTAACCCGATCGGGCTGACTGCTGTCTGCCGCCTCAGAGGTAAAGGAGCAGCCATCTTATGACCGCTGCTTCTTAACTTCCGCTTCAGGCGGACCTGAAGCAGAGTGGGTTGGAAGCAGCATCCGCTGCTTCATAAATCGATCGCAAAGTGCTATTGCATTGTCTTGTTATCATGCATTTGTTGATTATGCAAATCTACTGCATTTACTGCTCCTTTAAATGTCATTTAGCTTGTTAAACAGTGTGTGTTAGGGCTACTAGTTAGAACCTGTATGTACTCAAGTTGTGCTGCTGTCTAGAGGTTCTAGGCCTGAAAAGTGTGAAATCTGTTTGTAATTTTGTAGTTGTGTGGAAAAGTCACACAACTTTAGTCAGGAATGCTTTATTCTGTTTAGTAAACGCTATTGTGCAAGGATTTATTTTGTTTTTGTTTGTGTTAAAACAGTATACTTGCAAATTCTCTGTGAATGAACAGGCCAAGGCTTTTACATTTATATCCAGTTTGTATGGAGCACATTTCTGCCGTGAAGATTGTGTGTCAAAGCTATTCCCAGGACAAAATCCCAAAGAGAGGGGTATTTTTGACACAATATATATTTGTGTGTGTGTGTATGTATATATATATATATATATACGTTGATTGCAGTAGCCGTGTTAGTCCAGAGATTTAGATATCAAAATAACAAGAGTATTGCATTGAGCAATGATACTTTTTTATTGGACTAACTATACATTTATAAGTTGACAAGCTTTCGGAAGAGTTCCTTACTTTATCAAGTCTAAAGCAATACTTGATAAATAGTATTTTCAAAATAGGACTGCACTCGCTGGATTTAAGCATAAAACTTATTTTATTGTGGTAACGTTTCGGAGTCCACAGACTCCTTCCTCAGACCAGTACTGGTCTGAGGAAGGAGTCTGTGGACTCCGAAACGTTACCACAATAAAATAAGTTTTATGCTTAAATCCAGCGAGTGCAGTCCTATTTTGAAAATACTGTGAATATTACTGACCTGGCACCCTGGTTGATGACTGGAGGAGATTGAGAGTGCAGATACACATGGAGGATATATATATATATATATATATATATATATAATGTGTGTGTATATATATAGAGAGAGAAAAGAAAAGCAACGGCTTGCTCCAAGATTGAAATAAAAAACTTCTTTATTGATTCCATTAAAAATCCAGGAGGACACAAGTAGCGGAATGAGCGTAGCACCACCGTCTTACGCGTTTCGGCTTAGAGCCGTAATCATAGCTTTTCTATTGGATTAAAAATACACGATACGCCCATTCCTCAGGTGCCATGGCAAGTTAACTCTAACGAACATTATGAAAGTGAACTAATATATACATGAATGAAAACTATATACAAATAACATATACAGATAACATATCAAGGTGACTCAAAGCATTATAATCAATAGACTCAATCATAGCAAATACATGTCAAAATTAGCTATATGTTTAAAATATGAACAATTGCTGAATGAATGAATGAATGAATGAATGAATGCATAGACATAAAATACTTGATAAATATATATAAATAGAATATATATATATATATATATATATATATATATATATACTGTAGATGGAAAAAATATACAATGCATAATACCATTATTGCATGCTGTAATTAATAGACCTGCTTAATAAAATTGATGAATAGCCCTAAACAGATGCAGTATTTGACACTTCTACAAATATATAAGTGAAAGAAAAACCACAATACATTATCAACCCTAACCTTACTATAGGTGTCTCTCATAATACTCAGAACAAATGTATTAGTGTCCTACTTATCAAGACTATCTGCAGCTTTATACAACTATATCATGAGAAGAACGGGAGGGGCGCTCCAAAAAATTGCATGAGTTAAATCAATAAACATAGCCTGCACCACCCACAGTATGGTTATTGAAAAATAAATAATAGAATGAAAAGGGATACATCAAGAGATGGTAAATATTCATTCCCAAAAATTAATGAGATCATATATCAAATTCAAACCAGAAGGGATCCTAGTCCCTAAACGAAATATCCAAAACTTCTCTCTTTTTGCCAATAGGTGATCCATGTCACCCCCTTTAATAGGTGTCCTAACTTTCTCTATTGCACACCACCTTAAAGTATTAAGAGTACTATCATGATATTTCACAAAATGTTGAACCAAAGGGGTTGAGGATTTACCTTTGGTAATGGTGGAAAAATGTTCCCTTATACGTGAATTTATGTCTCTACTAGTGAGACCCACATACTGAATTTTGCCCTGGGTGCAAGTCAGGAGGTAAATAACACCAGTAGCAGTACAATTGAGGCATGATTTAATATCAAATATCTCCCCTGTAACTTCTGATTTGAAACTCGTGGTCACTGTAACATAATCACAGGGTTTGCATTTACGGTGTCCACACCTAAACATGCCCACATGTCTTAGCCATGAACTTGAGCCTTCTCCAATTGGACTCAATTGGGTAGGAGAGAGGATGGACGCGAGGGTACGACATTTTCTATAAGAAAATCTTATACCCTTAGAAACAGCAGATTGTAACGCATCATCGGCTGCCAAAATAGAAAAATGTTTCTTGACTATACTACAAATATCAGAATACTGTGTACTGAAGGTAGTTACAAAATTCGTACCCTCAAAACCATCCTCTCCATAAGTTCTACTCTTAAGGAAATTGTCTCTAGGTTTTGACTGAACACAAGCTCTAGCTCTTTTAATATCTTTTATTGGATAGCCCCTGTCCTTAAGTTTTTGATCAAGAATATTGGCTTCTTTATCAAAATCAGCTTGCTCACTACAGTTCCTCCTAAGTCTTGTGTATTGCCCTTTGGCCACAGCATAAGAAATATACCGCGGATGGCAACTTGATCCATGTAGTAGCATGTTTCCAGATATAGGCTTTCTGTATATTCCAGTGACAACCTTACCATGATTCTCTCCTACAAGTAATAAATCCAAATAGTTCATCTTGTGAGCATTATATTCATTTGTAAATCGTAAGCCCAGTTGGTTGTTATTAAGATACTCAACAAAGTCAGATATAGAATCTGATTAACCTGTCCAAACAAGCAACAGGTCATCTATAAACCGTTTATAGAACTTGATGTTGGACCTATAAGGGTTTCTATCTCCAAAAATGTGCACAAATTCCTACCAACCTAAAAATAGGTTGCTTTTCTTTTCTCTACATTTTACACCAGATGGTCTTAGCTCCCAGCACGAAGGATATCAGCTGTGTTCCAGTTGCAGCCGTGATCCTCTCCGTACAGCCTGAGTAACCAGCCCCACACAGTGACGTCATTTGCGTCATCCGCATCGACCAGGAAAGTGGTTTTAGCCTAACGACCGGAGAAGGTGAGAGACGCTGACGGATTCGGCAAAAGAGATCTGAGTGGTCCTTGTTAGAGTCTCCTGCCCCGGTAAGGCCAACGTATACTACTGGATATCTATTGGGGTATGAGGTTATGTGGAAGGTGTACGTAAGAGAGGTGGCAGAGGTTTATTCACAGCTATATATTTTGCGATTGCAACACATTGTTTGGAGACGTATTATCCAGGAACTTTAAAGTGCCTTATCTATTCTCTTTGTATATATATATATATATATATATATATATATATATATATAGTGAGGAAAAAAAGTATTTAGTCAGCCACCAATTGTGCAAGTTCTCCCACTTAAGAAGATGAGAGAGGCCTGTAATTTTCATCATAGGTATACCTCAACTATGAGAGACAAAATGTGGAAACAAATCCAGACAATCACATTGTCTGATTTGGAAAGAATTTATTTGCAAATTATGGTGGAAAATAAGTATTTGGTCACCTACAAACAAACAAGATTTCTGGCTCTCACATACCTGTATCTTCTTCTTTAAGAGGCTCCTCTGTCCTCCACTCATTACTTGTATTAATGGCACCTGTTTGAACTTGTTATCAGTATAAAAGACACCTGTCCACAACCTCAAACAGTCACACTCCAAACTCCACTATGGTGAAGACCAAAGAGCTGTCGAAGGACACCAGAAACAAAATTGTAGACCTGCACCAGGCTGGGAAGACTGAATCTGTAATAGGCAAGCAGCTTGGTGTGAAGAAATCAACTGTGGGAGCAATAATTAGAAAATGGAAGACATACAAGACGACTGATAATCTCCCTAGATCTGGGGCTCCACGCAAGATCTCACGATGTGGGGTCAAAATGATCACATGAACGGTGAGCAAACATTCCAGAACCACACGGGGGGCCTAGTGAATGACCTGCAGAGAGCTGGACCAACGTAACAGAGGCTACCATCAGTAACACACTACGCTGCCAGGGACTCAGATCCTGCAGTGCCAGATGTGTCCCCCTGCTTAAGCCAGTACATGTCCGGGCCCATCTGAAGTATGCTAGGGAGCATTTGGATGATCCAGAAGCAGATTGGGAGAATGTCATATGGTCAGATGAAACCAAAGTAGAACTGTTTGGTAGAAACACAACTTGTCGTGTTTGGAGGAGAGAGAACACCATACCTACTGTGAAGCATGGGGGTGGCAACATCATGCTTTAGGGCTGTTTCTCTGCAAAGGGAACAGGACGACTGATCCGTGTACATGAAAGAATAAATGGGGCCATGTATCGTGAGATTTTGAGTGCAAACCTCCTTCCATCAGCAAGGGCATTGAAGATGAAATGTGGCTGGGTCTTTCAGCATGACAATGATCCCAAATCAACTGCCCAGGCAACGAAGGAGTGGCTTCGTAAGAAGCATTTCAAGGTCCTGGAGTGGCCTAGCCAGTCTTCAGATCTCAACCCCATAGAAAACCTTTGGAGGGAGTTGAAAGTCCGTGTTGCCCATCGACAGCCCCAAAGCATCACTGCTCTAGAGGAGATCTGTATGCAGGAATGGGCCAACATACCAGCAGCAGTGTGTGACAACCTTGTGAAGACTTACAGAAAACGTTTGACCTCTGTCATTGCCAACAAAGGATATATAACAAAGTATTGAGATGGACTTTTGATATTGACCAAATACTTATTTTCCACCATAATATGCAAATAAATTCTTTCTAAATCAGACAATGTGATTGTCTGGATTTGTTTCCACATTTTGTCTCTCATAGTTGAGGTATACCTATGATGAAAATTACAGGCCTCTCTCATCTTCTTAAGTGGGAGAACTTGCACAATTGGTGGCTGACTAAACACTTTTTTCCCCCACTGTATGTATATATATATATATATATATATATATACACATACATATATATAGTATATATCACACGGGATATCTGTTTTCAGGCAAAAAACAACACAGTCCTGTAAAGTATAAACATTTGCAGACTTGAAATTGTAGAAAAGAGCAGAATTTATTCCAAAAATAAACACATGCTACACTTGGCTTTACACCACAGTCACAGGTGATTTAAAAAACAACTACAAACAAAATCTCTTCTAGAGTGCAAGCTAAACATGTAGCCATTCTAACTAACCCAGTTAGAATTACCTAATAAACAATATAAAAGTTTTCACCAACCTTTCTGATGAAGGGCAAGATTACGAGTGGAGCGCTAACAGTTGCATACGAGCGATAAGGGGTTTATCGCGGCTGTTTGTGAGTGTCTGGTTTTTTACTCATATTACAAGTTGAAAGTAAACACGAACACTTGAGCGCAAATTAAGTTTACACGTGTCGGATTAAAGCGTCCTCAGAGCTCTGGTTAACTGTTTCGCAAAACAAAAAAGTGTCACAAAACACATCAAAAATACATTACAAAGTACAGTTACACTCATAATAACACTATCTAATAAATATACACTACACAGTACATTTACAATCATAATAACACCATCTAATAAATATACACTACACAGTACATTTACAATCATAATAACACCATCTAATAAATATACATTACACAGTGCAGTTACACTGATAATAACACCATCTAATAAATATACATTACACAGTATGGGTACACTCATAATAACACCATCTAATAAATATACATTACACAGTGCAGTTACACTCATAACACCATCTAATAAATATACATTACACAGTACAGTTACACTTATAACAACACTATCTAATAAATATACATTACACAGTACAGTTACACTCATAATAACACCATCTAATAAATATACATTACACAGTGCAGTTACACTGATAATAACAACATCTAATAAATATACATTACACAGTACAGTTACACTCATAACAACACTATCTAATAAATATACATTACACAGTATAGTTACACTCATAATAGCACTATCTAATAAATATACATTACACAGTATAGTTACACTCATAATAACACTATGTAATAAATATACATTACACAGTACAGTTACACTCATAATAACACTATCTAATAAATATACATTACACAGTACAGTTACACACATAACACTATCTAATAAAAACATTACATAGTACAGTTACACTCATAATAACACCATTTAATAAATATACATTACACTTTACAGTTACACTCATAATAACACCATCTAATAAATATACATTACACAGTACAGTTACACTCATAATAACACTATCTAATAAATATACATTACACAGTACAGTTACACTCATAATAACACTGTCTAATAAATATACATTACACAGTACAGTTACACTCATAATAACAATATCGAATAAATATACATTACACAGTAGAGATACACTCATAACAACACTATCTAATAAATATACATTACACAGTACAGTTACACACATAATAACACTATCTAATAAATATACATTACACAGTACAGTTACACACATAATAACACTATCTAATAAATATACATTACACAGTACAGTTACACACATAATAACACTTTCTAATAAATATACATTACACAGTACAGTTATACACATAATAACACTATCTAATAAATATACATTACACAGTACAGTTACACTTATAATAACACTATCTAATAAATATACATTACACAGTACAGTTAAACTCATAATAACACCATCTAATAAATATACATTACACAGTGCAGTTACACTGATAATAACACCATCTAATAAATATACATTGCACAGTATGGGTACACTCATAATAACACTATCTAATAAATATACATTACACAGTACAGTTACACTCATAACACCATCTAATAAATATACATTACACAGTATAGTTACACTCATAATAACACCATCTAATAAATATACATTACACAGTATAGTTACACTTATAATAACACTATCTAATAAATATACATTACACAGTACAGTAACACTCATAATAACACCATCTAATAAATATACATTACACAGTGCAGTTACACTGATAACACCATCTAATAAATATACATTACACAGTACAGTTACACTCATAATAACACTATCTAATAAATATACATTACACAGTACAGTTACACTCATAATAAGACTATGTAATAAATATACATTGCACAGTACAGTTACACTCATAATAACAATATGTAATAAATATGCATTACACAATGCAGTTATACTGATAATAACACCATCTAATAAATATACATTACACAGTACAGTTACACTCATAATAACACTATCTAATAAATATACATTACACAGTACAGTTACACTCATAATAACACTATGTAATAAATATACATTACACAGTACAGTTACACACATAATAACACTATCTAATAAATACATTACATAGTACAGTTACACTCATAATAACACTATCTAATAAATATACAATACACAGTACATTTACACTCATAACAACACTATCTAATAAATATACATTACACAGTACAGTTACACTCATAATAACACTATCTAATAAATATACATTACACAGTACAGTTACACACATAATAACACTATCTAATAAATATACATTACACAGTACAGTTACACACATAATAACACTATCTAATAAATATACATTACACAGTACAGTTACACACATAATAACACTATCTAATAAATATACAATACACAGTACATTTACACTCATAACAACACTATCTAATAAATATACATTACACAGTACAGTTACACTCATAATAACACTATCTAATAAATATACATTACACAGTACAGTTACACTCATAATAACACCATCTAATAAATATACATTACACAGTACAGTTACACTCATAATAACACTATCTAATAAATATACATTACACAGTACAGTTACACTCATAATAACACTATCTAATAAATATACATTACACAGTACAGTCACACTCATAATAACACTGTCTAATAAATATACATTACACAGTACAGTTACACTCATAATAACACTATCTAATAAATATACATTACACAGTACAGTTACACTTATAATAACACTATCTAATAAATATACATTACACAGTACATTTACACTCATAACAACACTATCTAATAAATATACATTACACAGTACATTTACACTCATAATAACACTATCTAATAAATATACATTACACAGTACATTTACACTCATAACAACAGTATCTAATAAATATACATTACACAGTACATTTACACTCATAATAACACTATCTAATAAAAATGATTTTAAAAAAAATATTGCACAAAAGAGTCATAAAGGCTCAAAGATATGAGGTCTCAGGTGCCCGTAGGCAGAACTTTTTTCACTTTCTGAAATAAGATTTTTTTTGTGAAATTTTTCTGCAGGCCATTTTTAAATAAAATTCAATTTTAAATTAGGCAGTTACACTAAAGCACCAGTTCAATTGCAATGTGTTGGTTAATTAAAGAATAAAAACATTTTTAATGTTTTATAATATAACTCAGTAGTTGAAAATTGCATTGCAAATAAGCTGCAGACAAAAAAATAAAATTGTAAAACTTCTCTTGAATAAATTTGCTTCCTTTTCTCTTGGTCTAACATAAAAATGTAGTAATAAAAAGATGCAATGCTCATAAGAACTAATTCCATTCAGAACAAACAGCTTTGCGGACTGGGAAAGGCTAGGGGAGTGTTTGAAAAACTCTCAGAGCCAGTTAATAATCAATGCATTGCTGCTTTACAGTGCCACTGTATATTTGACTGTTAACTTCAAACAGCACTTAGCTCTCAATGTACAGTACTGTGTTATAGAACACTTAAACAGCGCAGCCAGAACACAGCTCTGTTTAAAGAACAGAGCTGCAAAGTTAAAGCACTATGTCTAACAGTTCCTGCATGGGTTGTGTTCTTTCTGCAGACATGCTGCATTTTCTGCGATGACATCTCAGATCACTGTATGTTCTGCCTTGGGGCTCAGGTGTTAGAAAAAGAAGCAGGCAAAGGGCTTTAACATAGAGATACATAAATATTATTTTACATGTTTTCATCTACTTAACTGCAAAGGGCTCAAATGCCCTTATATATATAATTCTATATATGTGTATATATGTATTTATATGTTTATATATGTATTTACAGACATATATACACATAAACACATACTGTATGCATACATATATAGACATATATATAAATGCATTGGAGCCTTTGCAGTTAAAGGGACATGAAACCCAAATTTTTTCTTTCGTGATTTAGAAAGAGCATGTCATTTTAAACAACTTTCTAATTTACTTCTATTATCTCATTTGCTTCATTCTCTTGATATCACTTGCTGAAAAGCATATCTAGATATGATCAGTAGCTGCTGATTGGTTGCTGCACATAGAGGCCTTGTGTGATTGGCTCACTCATGTGCATTGATATTTCTTCAACAAAGGATATCTAAAGAATTGAGCAAATTAGATAATAGAAGTAAATTGGAAAGTTGTTTAAAATTACATGCCCTATCTGAATCATTAAAGTTTAATTTTGACTAGACTGCCCCTTTAAGTAGATGAAAACATATTTAATAAAGTGTTACACTGTGTATTTACTGTAAATATTTCACATTCCAATGTTCTGCACATAGCAGAATATGTTATATGCAGATACATATATAGGTATAAATATATATTTGTGCAAAAAAAAACAGATAAATGTAGAAATATGTATTTATGAATAAATAGAACATATTCTTCTATGTTAAGAACATTGGAATGTGAAATATTCCGATTTTTATGTCAAGTTATTGCACTTGAGAATATTTGATTGGGTTTGCGTGCGTGTAGGGTGTTAGGTTTCCCTCCCTTAGTAATCTGCCCCTAACTGTTTTCTCAGATAAGTTTTCAATGCTCACTGCTGTCCTGCTCTCAGCAGGTAAAACAAATATTCTCTGCCTCGGAATCAGCAGCTTGAGAATTTAGCTGCTGCTAATTAAATAATAGATTGATTGACTATGAAGGATTCTGGGTCCTAAATACCTTCTCTCCACTATCCTTCCAGACACACTTTGACAATATATATATATATACACACACACACACATGTATGGAAGTGTCTATACCAATGCATTAAGAGTTGTGCAAACTGCATCACACCCTAACTGAAAATGTTATGATGAGTGGTAATGAATTCCAGAGTAAGTAATAGAATTAATATCAGACAGAAGAGAAACGACAAATGGGCATCAGCTAATAAAGAGGAATGGTACACATCTGTACATATAGAGAGTTTAGTTATTGGGGAGTTAAACAATAAATAAACTCTATGCTTTTTAATGGTATATTATGCAGGCCTTTTAACAAAGGAAGAACGACCTCCATAAAATAATGTAAGAAAAAAATAAATACATTTTTAGTCTACTCAGCAGCATTTTCTGCTGCTCTAGGCACACGCAGGATTACTGCAGTGGCCAATTTTATATTGTATTTATCTCATTTATATTTCATACAAATAATCAGTTATTTTTTAAAAGTAATTTGCAGTGTACAATATTTATACCCCGTTCTGCCATTTACCCAACTAGAGCAATCATTTAACCTCTGCCAGTAATACACATGGATTTACCCTACATACTGTAACAAATACACAGCAGTGATTTAAGGTGATTAGAGAAGGGATTTAACACTGTTATTGTCATTTAACTATCCATATAGTTATTGCCAAGTAAAGTTAACATTGTCAGCTGTTCTCCACAAAAATACATAACATCCAAGTGGAAGATATAACACCAACATGTCAGGCAAAAATAAAGACAATTCAAAAACAGAATCACTGAGTTGGAAAAAGGATCACCCCCTCCTAAAATTACTTGTAAACTCAATCAGGTGTAGCTTATCACCTTCTGAACAGCGCACACAACGCCATTTGACCTTCAACTGTGATCAGCTGTGGGCATATTGATTAGCTCGGCATGAAAAGAGCTTTCCTGGGGCATCTCAGTCCCTGGTAGTGCAACTGAAGCAAATAATCAACTATAGGTGGCAAGGCACTGTCAAAAGATCTCCGGAATAATGTTGTGGACAAGCAAGTCAGGAGATGGTTACAAGAAAATATCAAAGGCTTTATAAATGCCTAAAAGCACAGTGAAGTCTATTATTAAGAAGTGGAAAGTATTTGGTACAACACAGACCCTCTCTGGATCAGGACGTTGCTCCAAACTGGATGAAAGAGCTAGGAGGAAACTGGTCAGAGAGGCTACCAAGAGGCCCACATCAACTCTGAAGCAGTTGCAGGAATTTATGACAAAGAGTGGTCATTGTGTGCATGTGACAACAATATCACACATTCTCCACAAATGTGGCTTGTATGGGAGGGTTGCAAGAAAAAAGCCACTCCTCAAGAAAGGCCACATGCAGTCACGACCAAGCTTTGCCATAACACACCTAGGAGAATCTGAGGCCACATGGAAAAAAAGAATACAATTTAATTATTTGGCCTCAACACCAAACGATATGTCTGGAGGAAATGTAATACAGCTCACCATCCAAATAACACCATACCTACAGTAAAGTATGGAGGTGGTAGTATCCTGTTATGTGGGTGTTTCTCTACAGCAGGCACTGGAGCACTTGTCAGGATAGAAGGAAAAAAATGGATGGCAAAATACCGTCAAATTCTTGAGGAAAATCTGCTGCCCTCTGCCAGGAAGTTGTCAATGGGAAGAAGGTTTACCTTCCAACATAACAATGACCCAAAGCACACAGCAAAAATGACCACACAGTGGTTTAAGGAGAAAAAAGGTAAATGTCCTTGCATGGCATAGTCAGAGCCCAGACTTAAACCCCATTGAATATCTGTGGCATTGTCAGGGTGCCAGGAATCAGACTGAGACGAGAAGTGCAAAAATAATCACACCTTTATTAAAGGGACAGTCAAGTCCAAAAAAAACTTGCATGTTTCAAATAGGGCATGTAATTTTAAACAACTTTCCAATTTACTTTTATCACCAATTTTGCTTTGTTCTTTTGGTATTCTTAGTTGAAAGCTAGACCTAGGAAGGCTCATATGATAATTTCTAAGCCCTTGAAGGCCGCCTCTAATCACATGCTTTTGTATTTGCTTTTCACAGCAGGGGAGAGCTAGTTCAGATAAACCCTATAGATAACATTGTGAGCACGCCCGTGGATTGTGGCAGACACTGCACTAATTGGCTAAAATGAAAGTCAATAGATAATAAATAAAATGTCATGTGATCAAGGGGCTGTCAGAAGATGTTTAGATACAAGTTAATCACAGAGGTAAAAAGTGTATTATTATAACTGTGCTAGTTATGCAAAACTGGGGAATGGGTAATAAAGGGATTATCTATCTTTTAAAACAACAAAAATTCTTTTGACTGTCCCTTTAATAGCAAAAAATAATAAAAAGTCCACAAGTCAAATAACATACCAGGAGTCAAAACCAGAGCTGGTAGTCAGATGAGCCGAGTCAGGAGCCAAAGCGAGTAGTCAGACGAGCCAGAATCAGGAACAAGGAGAACAGCAAAGTCAGGAACAAGCCAGGGATCAAGAACCAGGAGGGACGTCAGACAGCCAGGTAATACACAGGAACTGGAACTCTCACAAACAGGTCTGAGACAACGCAAGGGCAAGGCATACTGAACAGAGGCCCTTTAAATAATAAGTGATGACATCACAATTCTGAGACTGCAACCTGTCTCACATGGATGATGTACACCAGTCTGGCCATAAAAGGGCATGCAGGAAATGAGCAGCATCACAAACTATGCACCAGGGTCAGCAAGAGAGGTGAGTAAAATGGCTGCCAGCAGCACATGGCAAACAAAGCAGGGAAAAATCCCTGACAGGCATGACTTGAAGACTGCAGTCCAAAACGGTCACCATCAAATGTAATGGAACTGGAGCAGTTCTGCAAATAAGAGTAGGAAAATATTGCACAGTCTAGATGTGCAAAGTTAGTAGAGACATATCCCAACAGACTAAAGGCTGTAATTAAAGCAAAAGGTACTGACACAAGGGGGTGATCCTTTTTCCAACTCAGTGATTCAGTTTTTGGGTCCAAATTATCAAGCTCTAAAGACCGCTGTTTAATAACTTGTCTGCTGCCTCTGAGGCTGCGGTCTTCATTCCGCCCAATCCTATACGATCGGGCTGATTGACACCCCCTGCTAGCGGCCGATTGGCCGCGAATCTGCAAGGGCGGCATTGCACAAGCAGTTCACAAGAACTGCTTGTGCAATAATAAATGCTGACAGCGTATGCTGTCGGCATTTATTGATGTGCGGCAGACATGATACGCTACATCGTATAATGCCTGTCCTCATTTTAATAAATTGGCCCCTTTGAATTGTCTTTATTTTTGCCTGACATGTTGGTGTTATATCTATCACTTGGATGTTATAAGTTGCACTGAGTAATTACAACTGGATAAACAAAAACTGTGTCTGTCTTTATTTCAAGATGCAAAAGCAACAAAATGTGATTATTTTCAAGGGGGTGATTCTTTTCAATACTTACTGTATATGGGGGCCACAGAACTGTGATTTTATTCACCCTTGTTGCCAGTGACAAAAAATGATCAAAATCCCTGATCTTACCACTTTCCACATAAAACATTGAGCAGTATTTCAGTAACCCCAGACTTTCAGAAACATATAAGGCTTTTTTTTTTTTTTACGTTCCTTGAGAGTTGTTCATGTGCAATGTTGCTTCTTTCTTGGCCATATTTGTAATGTATAGAGGCATGTGATGCTTTTAAAATCCAGTTGCCCCTCAGGGGAATTTTTAAAGTATAATATTTTGAATAGATTGTACAGGACAGCCTGCTAAAATATTGGACAGTCCAGATGAACACTGGACACCAAGCAACACTAAGCACAGTGTAGTGGTTTAATCCACATATAGTCAGCAAGCACCTCATACTGTGCAGTGGTTTAACCTTCATATACCCACCAATCCATGCAATACAATGATATAACCCCTTTATAGTCAGTAGTAACACTTCCTCAGTAAATATATGAATATCCACTAATAAAAGTAAAAATAGTTTTCTTTATTCAAACATTTATTGAACAATAAGGGGATTGAGCAACAATCTGACACACTTTGTTTTACATTTGAATTGAAAACAATTTAAAGGGCCATTATACACTCATTTTTTCTTTGCATAAATGTTTTGTAGATGATCTATTTATAAAGCCCATAAAGTTTGTTTTTTAAAAAAATGTATAATTTTGCTTATTTTTAACCCCTTAGTGACCAGGCCACTTTTCAATTTGTTGACCATCTGGGACCAAGGCTATTTTTGCATTTCTGCGATGTTTGTGTTTAACTGTTATTTTCCTCTTACTCATTTACTGTACCCACACATATTATATACCGTTTTTCTCGCCATTAAATGGACTTTCTAAAGATACCATTATTTTCATCATATCTTATAATTTACTATAAAAAAATTATAAAATATTAGGAAAAAATGAAAAAAAAACACACTTTTTCTAACTTTGAGCCCCAAAATCTCTAACACATCTACAACCACCATAAAATACCAATGCTAAACAGTTTCTAAATTTTGTCTTGAGTTTAGAAATACCCAATGTTTACATGTTCTTTGCTTTTTTTGCAAGTTATAGGGCAATAAGTACAAGTAGCACTTTGCTATTTCAAAACCATGTTTTTTCAAAATTGGCGATAGTTACATTGTAACACCAATATCTGTCAGGAATCCCTGAATAACCCTTCAAATGTATATATTTTTTAAAAGAAGACAACCTAAGGTATTAAACTTGGGGTATTTTGACTTTTTTCATGCAACCATTTTACCACCAATCTATGCCAAAGTTTGGGGGGGAAAAAAAATAATTAGATTTTTTGACAAATAGCAATTTAAGAATACATTTACTGATAAAATGGTAAGGGTTACTGCCGAATAACACCCTAATATGTCTTCAGTAGCATCTCCTGGGTACAGTGATACCACCCATGTATAAGTGTGTCGGGTTCTCTGTGGGCTAAAAGCCCTTATTTTTAGAGAGCGCATTCCAGTTTTTCAACTTGGAATTTTCACATCGGTCATCATGCACCCATGTCCTATTTGGGACATTTCTGAAGCTGGCCAATGGAATTTACCCCCATCAAACCATATATTTTTGAAAAGTAGACACCCTAGGGTATTTCAAATGCTGGTATTTTAACGCTTTCCATGCACTAATTCAACCACTAGTCTTTGTCAAACTTTTGGGTAGTCATTTTTTTGTGTTATTTTTCACACACATTGTACTTTAGGCATGGATTTTCAGTTCCTGTTATGTGTTACAGCCAAAAACCACCTCAATATGTGTTCAACAATATCTCCTGAGTACAGTGATACCACCTATGTATAGGTGTGTAGGGTTCTCTGGGGGCTAAATGGCCTTATTTTTAGGTAGCGCATTCCAGTTTTTCAACTTGGAATTTTCACATCGGTCATCATGCACCCATGTCCTATTTGGGACATTTCTGAAGCTGGCCAATGGAATTTACCCCCATCAAACCATATATTTTTGAAAAGTAGACACCCTAGGGTATTTCAAATGCTGGTATTTTAACACTTTCCATGCACTAATTCAACCACTAGTCTTTGTCAAACTTTTGGGTAGTCATTTTTTTGTGTTATTTTTCAGACACATTGTACTTTAGGCATGGATTTTCAGTTCCTGTTATGTGTTACTGCCAAAAACCACCTCAATATGTGTTCAACAATATCTCCTGAGTACAGTGATACCACCTATGTATAGGTGTGTCGGGTTCTCTGGGGGCTAAATGGCCTTATTTTTAGGTAGCACATTCCAGTTTTTCAACTTGGAATTTTCACATTGGTCATCATGCACCCATGTCCTATTTGGGACATTTCTGAAGCTGGCCAATGGAGTTTACCCCCATCAAACCATATATTTTTGAAAAGTAGACACCCTAGGGTATTTCAAATGCTGGTATTTTAACACTTTCCATGCACTAATTCAACCACTAGTCTTTGTCAAACCTTTGGGTAGTCATTTTTTTGTGTTATTTTTCACACACATTGTACTTTAGGCATGTATTTGCAGTTCCTGTTATGTGTTACTGCCAAAAACCACCTCAATATGTGTTCAACAACATCTCCCAAATACAGTGATACCACCTATGTATAGGTGTGTCGGGTTCTCTGGGGCCTAAATGGCCTTATTTTTAGGTAGCGCATTCCAGTTTTTCAACTTGGAATTTTCACATCGGTCATCATGCACCCATGTCCTATTTGGGACATTTCTGAAGCTGGCCAATGGAATTTACCCCCATCAAACCATATATTTTTGAAAAGTAGACACCCTAGGGTATTTCAAATGCTGGTATTTTTTTTTTTTTTTTTTTTTTTTTTTTTTTTTATAAATAAGTTTTTTATTGAGGTTATTGACAAAAAAAAACATCAAATACACATGTTACATAGGTATTCAAAATCATTCTTTTAAACTATGACATTACTTAAGAGTTCAAAACTATGCTATAGTCACATGCAGGTAAAGATTTGTCATGAGAAAACCCAAAGTAACATCACCATATTTATATGTAACAGGCAAAGCTGAAACCTCATTTTCTGCTTTATATTATTTTCCTCTCCTAATAAAAGAAGCCACTTTTGGACTCCTGTCATCTAAAATGATGTCTAGAGGAAATAGAGTGGTAGAAATGGTCTCTCTTGAACCTATGGCAAATTAGAATAAAATTTTCAACTGATAAAAGCTTCTGAAACATTTAGGAATATTCAGGCTACATCTTCAAACTTTGTTATGTTTCGGAACGTTCTAAATATCTTGACAAACTGCAAGATTTTGCTAATGAAGAAGGGAAATGGGGTGCGGTATTTGCAAGGAGAACCGCGTATTTAACCCTCCTATAAAAGGAGGTTTATAATATGGGGTGGGGGGTAGGAGGTGGTAGGATATACATGAGAAGCCTGTAAAACATCTGAGTAATTTCTATGTATGTCGATCACTAGCATCTGTAAGAGATTGCAATTGGGTCGGCTACTATAGTTGATTGCTTGAACGAGGTAGGTGAGGGCTCATTATGTCTCTGTGTATGGCCTTATAAGCATATGAATAGCTATAGGGAAAGTAGAGAGAAATTAACTCTAAACTAGAGTATTAACCTTGAACTAGCTGACTATATGGGTATTCCTTATCCAGAGTATAAAAATTTAGAACAAAATATATGAGACTATATAGACTATAGTTAGTTCCATTATAGCGGTATCAAGCAATATGCGGTATGAGAGATTAGAAGCTAACAGCAAAAATGATAAGGTTTGTCAGGTACCCCATAAGCAGTTAAAATTCCAACAGGAAAACTTGGTATAACAGGTATGTATGTATAGGTATAGAGAGAAACTATATGGAGAGTATAGTTTAGCTGAGGAAAATGTGGCTCATCTATCTACTTTAATTACACAAGCCTTGGGTATATAGATGTTGCAGGCCAAAGTATATAGAAAAAGACTATGAACTAAAGACACCCAGTAACTAAAACTTATATCTAGAGAGAACTGCTAAATTAGAGCTACTCTCAATGTGTTATACTTGGGGCACAGAGATAATGTCTTTACATATGGTAACAATATTAAGAATATAGAGAGGCAAATAGTAAACATGTTCACAACAATTGGCGATGTAGCTGGATTAACCTTATTAAACTGTAACCTAGTTCTAAATATATTAAATACCTTAATCCACTGCAATCATTGGGACCCAGGAAACAAGAATAGCAAGGAGCACAGCTGTTACATTAATGGCTACAGAGATTCAAAACTACGGATCTTCATAGGAAAGTATCAATCAGATGTTTTGCAAAGTAAATATGTACAGGTTTGAAACACTGCATAAGCAAGCTAAGACTCCCCTCCAGTGGTGAGAGTTAGCAATTACATCCTCTACCAGCGAGCAACAATTGAACACTAAACCAAGAACCACGATCTGTAAAATAGGACCGTGCCACTTAGTAAAATATCAAGCATATGAACTTCTAAAACATTCATCCTTCAGGTACTCCTATGACATGATATAGCATCAAAGCCAGATGTAACAGCATAGCTCAGATGCAAACTACCTTTGTAAGCCAGAACATGGTTAAGTTAAATAGAGCACATTTATGCAACAGCCCATTGTAAAGAGATATAACCAACATAGATAAATTGTCCACATTGAGTGCAGGTATTCCCATGAATGATGCCCCATCATATAAATAATCATTCCTTAAGCAAACAAAGCAGGGATCGTTATGAGCACTACAAGTATGTGAATAAAGGTAGCAGATACGATAGCAGTCATTCACTTCACCCCACGCAACATTCTTAAACTTTAAGACAAACAAGTATGATAGGATAAGGTATACAGGGAACAGTAATAATAAAAAAAGGTGATTAGCATTGTATCCTGCCTAAAACACAGGGCTAACGGTGTGTGTGACCAGGTGTATTGCCAACATTCAAACAAGTCTTTCTAATAACCAATATCTCCATTAGATCCACAAAGAGCATAATGGGCTTAAGGATCTATCGGATAGTTCATCTAGCCGATGCCTCTAGGAGTTGTTAACTCTGAACCTAGTGATGGACCTGCTCTGTTCTCTTCCACCGCAACAGCAGGTAGGTGATCTCCCTCCAGGGTCTCCCTAACAAACAGCCATGTTAGTGAGTAAAGGTATTTCCCAGCCCTAAGCACAGGAGGTATCTGGACAGTTGCAGGAACGGTACAGACCGCTGCCTCGATGGTTCTATTTACATGACAGGGGGGAGACATGCTCACCGCCTCATCCTGAGTCCACACATCAGCCGGCTGATCAGCTGGAAAAGCAGCGTTCACGGGGCTCACTACCATGTTTCTCCATGGATCGTGCAGGGTGGATGATGGCTGCCGGGGCCCCAAGGCGCCATCCATTTCACAAACTACTGTGGAGACATGGTGCAAGGTGGTAGAATCCGTAGCGACCGCTTGAACTGCCATCTTGAGCGTGTGTGAAAATACAGCCTGATAACCGGCCAGGAGATTACCAAGTTCTCTGAGTATATATACCGCTGGTTCCATATTGCTTTTCACTGCAGCTGTCGCCATAGAAATAATGTAGTTCAAAAAGTCAGTTTTTCCCCGCTAATTTTTTGCTGCGTAGGTAAAAGGAAAATGGCCGCTGCTTAGCACTCTGATCTGCAAAACCAACATGGGTGGGATAGGGTTACATCCAAGAGATATATCACCATTGGATTTTAAATCTCTGATGCCTCTGTCTTTGCTAATTCCAGCTGTTATTGGAATAAGGGAGCTAGAGCGGTCGCTAAATTAGTATTTTGTATATAGTGCAGCCGGAGCCACCTTGAGATGCGACCGCTCAGCTCCAGTGTTAGCTCCGCCCCCCAAATGCTGGTATTTTAACACTTTCCATGCACTAATTCAACCACTAGTCTTTGTCAAACTTTTGTGTAGTCATTTTTTTGTGTTATTTTTCACACACATTGTACTTTAGGCATGGATTTTCAGTTCCTGTTATGTGTTACTGCCAAAAACCACCTCAATATGTGTTCAACAACATCTCCTGAGTACAGTGATACCACCTATGTATAGGTGTGTCGGTTTCTCTGGGGGCTAAATGGCCTTATTTTTAGGTAGCACATTCCAGTTTTTCAACTTGGAATTTTCACATCGGTCATCATGCACCCATGTCCTATTTGGGACATTTCTGAAGCTGGCCAATGGAGTTTACCCCCATCAAACCATATATTTTTGAAAAGTAGACACCCTAGGGTATTTCAAATGCTGGTATTTTAACACTTTCCATGCACTAATTCAACCACTAGTCTTTGTCAAACCTTTGGGTAGTCATTTTTTGTGTTATTTTTCACACACAATGTACTTTAGGCATGTATTTTCAGTTCCTGTTATGTGTTACTGCCAAAAACCACCTCAATATGTGTTCAACAACATCTCCCAAGTACAGTGATACCACCTATGTATAGGTGTGTTGGGTTCTCTGGGGGCTAAATGGCCTTATTTTTAGGTAGCGCATTCCAGTTTTTCAACTTGGAATTTTCACATCGGTCATCATGCACCCATGTCCTATTTGGGACATTTCTGAAGCTGGCCAATGGAATTTACCCCCATCAAACCATATATTTTTGAAAAGTAGACACCCTAGGGTATTTCAAATGCTGGTATTTTAACACTTTCCATGCACTAATTCAACCACTAGTCTTTGTCAAACTTTTGTGTAGTCATTTTTTTGTGTTATTTTTCACACACATTGTACTTTAGGCATGGATTTTCAGTTCCTGTTATGTGTTACTGCCAAAAACCACCTCAATATGTGTTCAACAACATCTCCTGAGTACAGTGATACCATCTATGTATAGGTGTGTCGGGTTCTCTGGGGGCTAAATGGCCTTATTTTTAGGTAGCGCATTCCAGTTTTTCAACTTGGAATTTTCACATTGGTCATCATGCACCCATGTCCTATTTGGGACATTTCTGAAGCTGGCCAATGGAATTTACCCCCATCAAACCATATATTTTTGAAAAGTAGACACCCTAGGGTTTTTCAAATGCTGATATTTTAACACTTTCCATGCACTAATTCAACCACCAGTCTTTGTCAAACTTTTGGGTAGTCATTTTTTTGTGTTATTTTTCACACACATTGTACTTTAGGCATGGATTTTCAGTTCCTGTTATGTGTTACTGCCAAAAAAACACCTCAATATGTGTTCAACAACCTCTCCTGAGTACAGTGATACCACCCATGTATAGGTGTGTTGGGTTCTCTGGGGGCTAAAAGGCCTTATTTTTAGGAAGCCCATTCCATTTTTTCCACTTTGAATTTTCACATCCCATGCACCCATGTCCTATTTAAGACATTTCTGAAGCCGGCCAATGTAATTTACCTCAATCAAACCATATATTTTTGAAAAGTAGACTTCCTAGGGAATTTCAAATGCAGGTATTTTAACACTTTCCATGCACTAATTTAACCACTAGTCTTTGTCAAACTATTGGGCATTCATATTTTTGTGTTATTGTTCACATACATTGTACTTTAGACATGGATTCACAGCTCCTGTTATGTGTTACTACCAAAGAAGACACCAATATGTGGTCACCAACATCTCCTGAGTTCAGTGATACCACCTATGCATAAGTTTGGTGGCTTGTTTGGGGGGTGCAATGCCAAATGTCTGACATGCGTTTGTGATTTTTTTTCACATTTAACATATTTTCTTTGCCTATCGTCTTTTTGGGGGGTCTTTTAACATACCCCAATTTATTTGTTTTCCATGAATGTGCATATATTTGAAAAGTTGACACCCCAAGGTATTGTATATGGTGTGCTTTGATGCCTTTGAAGCAACCGTTTTAGCCCAAAAAATTGGAGAAAGTGTATGGTGGTTATTTTTCAATTTTCATTTTTACAGACACATTGCTTTTTGACTATGATTTAGGAGAGACTGTTGTAAGTTATTGCAAAAGAATACTTCAGGTTGTTTTCTGCAAGGCACCCTGAGTACACCTATGCCCCCCATGCATAGGTTTGCCAGGATTTTGGGAAGGTTATGTTACAATTTTATGACTTGTGATTTTAGTTATTAACAAAGAGAGTATTTCTTCTGATAGGCCTATCTTTAGTTGTGGCCTATTGCATACCCCACTTTTATTTATTGCCATGAAAGTGTATATTTTTTAAATGTTGACACCCCAAGGTATTGTATATGGTGTGCTTTGATGCCTTTGAAGCAACTGTTTTAGCCCAAAAAATTGGAGAAAGTGTATGGTGGTAATTTTTCAATTTTCATTTTTACAGACATATTGCTTTTTGACTATGATTTAGGAGAGACTGTTGTAAGTTATTACAAAAACATACTTCAGGTTGTTTTTTGCAAGGCACCCTGAGAACACCTATGTCCCCCATGCATAGGTTTGACAGGGGTTTTGGTTAAAAAAAAAATAACAGGCCCAATTTTAGAAAAAAATAGAGTAGTGAAATGTAAAAATCTGGCACAGTAAAAGTAAAAAAAAAAAAAACCCATCTAACAGTAAACATAACCAAAAAAAAAAAATATATATATATATATATATATATATATATATATATATATATATATATAAAACACCAAATGTATTTATTTTTTTAAAAATTGACCATTGTATGGTACCGCTTGAAGCAGTCCCCAATGCAGAGTGCAGGCTGTCCAGGGCAATCAGGACAGTGATATATGGTGTCCCTTCTCTTCCCCCTCTTGGTACAGACTCTGCATTTTTTTTGTGGTTTCTGCTTTGCGGCAGTAGGGGGGATTTTAAAAATAAAATGAGTAGCCCCAACTCTGCTCTCTACCATCACCGCCCGGGGAGCAGGTGCATCATGGTACAAAATCCCAGTAATAATCTGGAGCTGAAACTGTAAAAAAGTTTTTTTAACTCTGGGGTTTGCTTTTTTGAACAACAAAAAAGCGTTGTGGGTTGCAATCTGCATTAGATAAATTGCAACCTTTTTGTACCAGGCCCTTGTCTTCCGCATAATTAGGTAGGGCTGCAGCAGCTGATCAGCCAGATCAACCCCACCCATATGCCGGTTATAAGACTTGATGCACACTGGCTTCCTTATGATCTCAGCTCTGCCACGTACAGAAACCGCCACCGTCCTCTCTGTGTGGATGGTGGTAAGAAGGTATACATCCTTTTTGTCTCTGTACTTAAGTGCCAACAGCTCCTCTTGGCGCAGAGCTGAGGTCTCCCCCCTTCGTAGCCGGGTGCGTACAAGTTGTCCTGGGAAACCTGCGCGGTTCTTTTTAATTGTACCGCAAGCTACTGTATCAAAGCAATACAGTAGCTTGAACAAAAGGACACTTGTATAAAAATTGTCTAAGTACAAGTGATACCCTTTGTTCATTAGGGGTAATATCAGGTCCCAGACAATCTTGCCAGTGGTTCCCATATGTTCTGGGCAACCTGGAGGGTCAAGGTGGCTATCCTTTCCCTCATACACCCGGAAGGCCTGAGTATACCCAGTCTCGCTGTCACAGAGCTTATACACCTTTACCCCATATCTGGAGCGTTTGGAAGGAATATACTGCTTGAATCCCAGCCTTCCCTTATACTTCATTAGGGATTCATCAACGCATATATTCCTTCCAGGTGTATAAGCCTCTGCAAACCTGGCAGAAAAGTGGGTTATCAGGGGGCGGATTTTATACAGCCTGTCAAATTGGGGATGCTCCCTAGGGGGGCACAGGCTGTTGTCGCTGAAGTGCATGAAATGCAGAATCATTTCATACCTCTTCCTCGACATAGTCTGGGAGAAAATGGGGGTAGAGCAGATGGGGCTACTACTCCAGTAGGAGCGAATGGAGGGTTTCTTTATGATGCCCATCAGCATAGTCAATGCCCAGAATTTTTTGAATTCTGGCACATTGATGGGGGCCCATTGCTGCTTTGCCAAATATGTTCCAGGCTTTGCAGCACGGAACTGATGGGCATATAAATTAGTTTGGGCGACAATGTTCCCCAATATATCATCGCCCAGAAACACTTCCAGAAACTGCTGGGGGCTAAAACCTGCACATCTATATTTATGCCAGCATTTGCTGTGAAGGGTGGGATATCTGGCTTCTGGAGATGAGGCGTTACCCACTCTTCAGCAGCAATGGCAGCAACACGCCTCCTTCTGGCAGGGGGGCTAGCAGGGGGGCTGGCAGGGGGGGTAGCAGGGGGACTGGCAGGGGGGCTAGCAGCCACAGATACATCACTATCAGTTGAGACTGCATCTAGTGATGTATCTGAGCACATGGCAGGGTCAAAATTGGGGTCTGAGTCAGAAATAGAGGCATCTGACTCTGACGCAAGGATGGCATACGCCTCCTCAGCACTATATCTTTTCTGTGACATTTTTGTATCTGTCACAGAAAACAATTACTAAAAAAAATTAAATTAACTAAATTAATTAACTAAATTAACTAGCAAAAAAGTACAGCTATGCTACTGCCAGTGATTTATAGCGATCACTGGCAAGCTAGTGGTTAATGGCTCTGAAAATTAAATTAAATTAACTAAATGTTTCTGAAAAGAGCCTTTGGGTTTTTAAAAAATTACAACAAAATTAACCCCTAAAAAAATGCACAGACAGCAAAAAAGTACAGCTATGCAACTGCCAGTGATTTATAGCGATCACTGGCAAGCTAGGGGTTAATGGCTCTGAAAATTAAATTAAATTAACTAAATGTTTCTGAAAAGAGCCTTTGGGTTTTTAAAAAATTACAACAACAAAATTAACCCCTAAAAAAATGCACAGACAGCAAAATGCAGCAAAAAAAAAGTGCACCTATGCTACTGCCAGTGATATATAGTGATCACTGGCAAGCTAGGGGTTAATGGCTCTGAAAAGAGCCTTTGGTTCTATATTTTTTAACAAATAAAATAAATAAATCTCTCTCTCTGCTAAATACAGGTCTCTCTCTCTCTCCAACAAAAACATAATTTATGCTTACCTGATAAATTCCTTTCTCCTGTAGTGTAGTCAGTCCACGGGTCATCCATTACTTATGGGATATTAACTCCTCCCTAACAGGAAGTGCAAGAGGATCACCCAAGCAGAGCTGCTATATAGCTCCTCCCCTCTACGTCATACCCAGTCATTCGACCGAAAACCAAACGAGAAAGGAGAAACTATAGGGTGCAGTGGTGACTGGAGTATAATTTAAAATTTAGACCTGCCATAAAAAACAGGGCGGGCCGTGGACTGACTACACTACAGGAGAAAGGAATTTATCAGGTAAGCATAAATTATGTTTTCTCCTGTTAAGTGTAGTCAGTCCACGGGTCATCCATTACTTATGGGATACCAATACCAAAGCTAAAAGTACACGGATGACGGGAGGGACAGGCAGGATCTTTACACGGAAGGAACCACTGCCTGAAGAACCTTTCTCCCAAAAACAGCCTCAGAAGAAGCAAAAGTGTCAAATTTGTAAAATTTGGAAAAAGTATGAAGAGAAGACCAAGTTGCAGCCTTGCAAATCTGTTCAACAGAGGCCTCATTCTTAAAGGCCCACGTGGAAGCCACAGCTCTAGTGGAATGAGATGTAATTCTTTCAGGAGGCTGCTGTCCAGCAGTCTCATAGGCTAAACGTATTATGCTACGAAGCCAGAAAGAGAGGGAGGTAGCAGAAGCTTTCTGACCTCTCCTCTGTCCAGAATAAACGACAAACAGGGAAGAAGTTTGGCGAAAATCTTTAGTTGCCTGTAAATAAAATTTTAGGGCACGGACTACGTCCAGATTGTGTAGAAGTCGTTCCTTCTTTGAAGAAGGGTTAGGACACAATGAAGGAACAACAATCTCTTGATTGATATTCCTATTAGTGACTACCTTAGGTAAGAACCCAGGTTTAGTACGCAGAACTACCTTGTCTGAATGAAAAATCAGATAAGGAGAATCACAATGTAAGGCCGATAACTCAGAGACTCTTCGAGCCGAGGAAATAGCCATTAAAAACAGAACTTTCCAAGATAACAGCTTGATATCAATGGAATGAAGGGGTTCAAACGGAACACCCTGTAAAACGTTAAGAACTAAGTTTAAGCTCCACGGTGGAGCAACAGTCTTAAACACAGGCTTAATCCTGGCCAAAGCCTGACAAAAGGCCTGAACGTCTGGAACTTCTGACAGACGTTTGTGCAAAAGGATTGACAGAGCTGAGATCTGTCCCTTTAAAGAACTAGCAGATAAACCCTTTTCTAAACCTTCTTGTAGAAAAGACAATATCCTAGGAATCCTAACCTTACTCCATGAGTAACTCTTGGATTCGCACCAATGTAAGTATTTACGCCATATTTTATGGTAAATTTTCCTGGTAACAGGTTTCCTAGCCTGTATTAAAGTATCAATTACTGACTCAGAAAATCCACGCTTTGATAAAATCAAGCGTTCAATCTCCATGCAGTCAGCTTCAGAGAAATTAGATTTTGATGTTTGAAAGGACCCTGAATTAGAAGGTCCTGTCTCAGAGGCAGAGACCATGGTGGACAGGACGACATGTCCACTAGATCTGCATACCAGGTCCTGCGTGGCCACGCAGGCGCTATTAGAATCACCGATGCTCTCTCCTGTTTGATCCTGGCAATCAATCGAGGAAGCATCGGGAAGGGTGGAAACACATAAGCCATCTTGAAGTTCCAAGGTGCTGTCAGAGCATCTATCAGAACCGCTCCCGGGTCCCTGGACCTGGACCCGTAACAAGGAAGCTTGGCGTTCTGGCGAGACGCCATGAGATCCATATCTGGTTTGCCCCAATGCCGAAGTATTTGGGCAAAGACCTCCGGATGAAGTTCCCACTCCCCCGGATGAAAAGTCTGGCGACTTAGGAAATCCGCCTCCCAGTTCTCCACGCCTGGGATGTGGATCGCTGATAGGTGGCAAGAGTGAGACTCTGCCCAGAGAATTATCTTTGAGACTTCCATCATCGCTAGGGAACTCCTTGTCCCTCCTTGATGGTTGATGTAAGCCACAGTCGTGATGTTGTCCGACTGAAATCTGATGAACCTCAGAGATGCTAGCTGAGGCCAAGCTAGAAGGGCATTGAAAACTGCTCTTAATTCCAGAATGTTTATGGGAAGGAGACTCTCCTCCTGAGTCCATGATCCCTGAGACTTCAGGGAATTCCAGACAGCGCCCCAACCTAGCAGGCTGGCGTCTGTTGTTACAATCGTCCAATCTGGTCTGCTGAAGGGCATCCCCTTGGACAGGTGTGGCCGAGAGAGCCACCATAGAAGAGAATTTCTGGTCTCCTGATCCAGATTCAGCATAGGGGACAAATCTGAGTAATCCCCATTCCACTGACTTAGCATGCACAACTGCAGTGGTCTGAGATGCAGGCGTGCAAAGGGAACTATGTCCATTGCCGCTACCATTAAACCGATTACCTCCATGCATTGAGCCACTGATGGGTGTGGAATGGAATGAAGGACACGGCAAGCATTTAGGAGTTTTGTTAACCTGTCCTCTGTCAGGTAAATTTTCATTTCTACCGAATCTATAAGAGTCCCTAAGAAGGGAACTCTTGTGAGTGGCAATAGAGAACTCTTTCCTTCGTTCACCTTCCACCCATGTGACCTTAGAAATGCCAGTACTAACTCTGTATGAGACTTGGCAGCTTGGAAACTTGATGCTTGTATCAGAATGTCGTCTAGGTACGGAGCTACCGATATTCCTCGCGGTCTTAGTACCGCCAGAAGAGAACCCAGAACCTTTGTGAAGATTCTTGGAGCAGTGGCTAACCCGAAGGGAAGAGCTACAAACTGGTAATGCCTGTCTAGAAAGGCAAACCTTAGATACCGGTAATGATCCTTGTGAATCGGTATGTGAAGGTACGCATCCTTTAAATCCACTGTGGTCATGTACTGACCCTTTTGGATCATGGGTAAGATTGTCCGAATAGTTTCCATTTTGAACGATGGAACTCTTAGGAATTTGTTTAGGATCTTTAAGTCCAAGATTGGTCTGAAGGTTCCTTCTTTCTTGGGAACCACAAACAGATTTGAGTAAAACCCTTGTCCGTGTTCTGACCGCGGAACCGGGTGGATCACTCCCATTAGTAAAAGATCTTGTACACAGCGTAGAAATGTCTCTTTCTTTATCTGGTTTGTTGACAACCTTGAAAGATGAAATCTCCCTTTTGGAGGAGAAGCTTTGAAGTCCAGAAGATATCCCTGAGATATGATCTCTAACGCCCAGGGATCCTGGACATCTCTTGCCCAAGCCTGGGCGAAGAGAGAAAGTCTGCCCCCCACTAGATCTGTTTCCGGATCGGGGGCCCTCACTTCATGCTGTCTTAGGGGCAGCAGCAGGTTTTCTGGCCTGCTTGCCTTTGTTCCAGGTCTGGTTAGGTTTCCAGCCCTGTCTGTAGCGAGCAACAGTTCCTTCCTGTTTTGGAGCGGAGGAAGTTGATGCTGCTCCTGCCTTGAAGTTGCGAAAGGCACGAAAATTAGACTGTCTAGCCCTTGGTTTGGCTCTGTCTTGAGGTAGGGCATGTCCCTTACCTCCGGTAATGTCAGCGATAATTTCTTTCAAACCGGGCCCGAATAAGGTCTGCCCCTTGAAAGGTATGTTAAGCAATTTAGATTTAGAAGTCACATCAGCTGACCAGGATTTAAGCCACAGCGCTCTGCGCGCCTGAATGGCGAATCCGGAGTTCTTAGCCGTAAGTTTAGTTAAATGTACTACGGCATCAGAAATAAATGAATTAGCTAGCTTAAGGACTCTAAGCTTGTCTGTAATCTCATCCAATGTAGCTGAGCTAATGGTCTCTTCCAGAGACTCAAACCAGAATGCCGCCGCAGCCGTGACAGGCGCAATGCATGCAAGGGGTTGCAATATAAAACCTTGTTGAACAAACATTTTCTTAAGGTAACCCTCTAACTTTTTATCCATTGGATCTGAAAAAGCACAGCTATCCTCCACCGGGATAGTGGTACGCTTAGCTAAAGTAGAAACTGCTCCCTCCACCTTAGGGACCGTCTGCCATAAGTCCCGTGTGGTGGAGTCTATTGGAAACATTTTTCTAAATATAGGAGGGGGTGAGAAAGGCACACCGGGTCTATCCCACTCCTTGTTAACAATTTCTGTAAGCCTTTTAGGTATAGGAAAAACGTCAGTACACGTCGGTACCGCAAAATATTTATCCAGCCTACATATTTTCTCTGGGATTGCAACCGTGTTACAATCATTCAAAGCCGCTAATACCTCCCCTAGTAACACATGGAGGTTCTCAAGCTTAAATTTAAAATTTGAAATCTCTGAATCCAGTTTATTTGGATCAGATCCGTCACCCACAGAATGAAGCTCTCCGTCTTCATGTTCTGCAAATTGTGACGCAGTATCAGACATGGCCCTAGTATTTTCAGCGCACTCTGTTCTCACTCCAGAGTGGTCGCGTTTACCCCTAAGTTCTGGCAATTTAGATAAAACTTCAGTCATAACATTAGCCATGTCTTGCAAGGTGATTTGTAATGGCCGCCCTGATGTACTTGGCGTCACAATATCACGCACCTCCTGAGCGGGAGATGCAGGTACTGACACGTGAGGAGAGTTAGTCGGCATAACTTCCCCCTCGTTGTCTGGTGAAATTTTCTTTACATGTACAGATTGGCTTTTACTTAAAGTAGCATCAATGCAATTAGTACACAAATTTCTATTGGGCTCCAACTTGGCCTTTGAACATATTGCACAAAGAGATTCCTCTGTGTCAGACATGTTTAAACAAACTAGCAATTAAACCAGCAAGCTTGGAAATACTTTTCAAATAAATTTACAAGCAATATAAAAAACGTTACTGTGCCTTTAAGAAGCACACAAAAAACTGTCACAGTTGAAATAACATGAACCGGATAAGTTATAGAAACCAAATTTTCACATTAAATTTATTAATTTAGCAAAGGATTGCACCCACTAGCAAATGGATGATTAACCCCTTAATACCAAAAAAACGGATAACAATAAAATATATACGTTTTTATCACAGTCAAAGCACAGTCTCACAGGTCTGCTGTGAGTGATTACCTCCCTCAAAACTAGTTTTGGAGACCCCTGAGCTCTGTAGAGACGTCCTGGATCATGCAGGGAGAACAGGAAGACTTGTGACTGAATTTTTACTGCGCAGTAAAGTGCCAAAATAGGCCCCTCCCACTCATACTACAACAGTGGGGAAGCTCAGTAAACTGATTTTATTCAAAACAAACGACAGCCATGTGGAAAATAATGCCCAAATAAATTTTCACCAAGTACCTCAGAGAAAAAACGATTAACATGCCAGTAAACATTTTAAATATAAATATATGAGATGTTAATAAAAAGCCTGTTGCTAGTCGCTTTCACTGCAGAGAGGCTATAAGTTATATATATACAGTATTTTCTTAGTGAAGTGCCATTCCCCAGAAATACTTCAGTGCAAGCATACACACATATCAGCCTGATACCAGTTACTTCTACTGCATTTAAGGCTGTACTTAGATTACACCGGTATTAGCAGTATTTTCTCAGTCAATTCCATTCCTTAGAAAATAATATACTGCAACATACCTCCTTGCAGGTGAACCCTGCCCGCTGTCCCCTGTTCTGAAGTTACCTCGCTCCTCAGAATGGCCGAGAACAGCAAATGGATCTTAGTTACGTCCGCTAAGATCATACACAACTCAGGTAGATTCTTCTTCTAATGCTGCCTGAGAAAAAACAACACACTCCGGTGCTGTTTAAAATAACAAACTTTTGATTGAAGAAATAAAAACTAATTTTAATAACCACAGTCCTCTCACACATCCTATCTATTAGTTAGGTGCAAGAGAATGACTGGGTATAACGTAGAGGGGAGGAGCTATATAGCAGCTCTGCTTGGGTGATCCTCTTGCACTTCCTGTTAGGGAGGAGTTAATATCCCATAAGTAATGACTACACTTAACAGGAGAAATGGCAAGTGAGGAGAGGGAGGGAGATCCACACTGATCATAGTCAATATTTACAAATATTGACATGATCAGACAAATGGGGTATTTTATTATTATTTTTTTTTTTAGGGTGGGAGGCTCAGATTGGATGACCCTAGCTTGCCCCTATGATGATGCAGGCTAGGGACACCCCCAGAGGCCCCATGATGCACTGGGCATCGCCATCTTGGATGCCTAGTGAAGGGGGAGGGGGGGGGCTATTTAGGGCTTTTTTTTATTTTAATCGTTGTTTTTTTTTTTCCTTTTTTCCTTTAATTTTACAAGTAACTAAGTGCCTCGACCCACCGAGGCACTTAGCACACAAGCAGAGCATCGGAAGCGTGTCCGATCGCTTCCGATGCTCTGAAACACTGCCGGCTCCACGTGGAGCGAAACCGGAAGTGATCACTCGTGGGGGAGTGATCAATCCGGTCCCGGCACTCGGGAACAGTATTGCAGGATGCCTAGACCTCAAGGCAAGCCTGCAATACTGTTAGAGCAGCTGGAAGCGATTTCGATCGCTTCCAGTGCTCTGTTAAACCGACGACGTATGTCATACGTCCTCGGTCATTAAGTGCTTTTTTTCTGAGGACGTATGGCATACGTCGTCGGTCGTTAAGGGGTTAAATAACATTGCTCTGATTTTCAGACTCCTAACCAAGCCCCAAAGTTTTATTTGAATACCGTCAGCTACCTTCTCCAGCTTGCTCCTGTTTGTGTAAAGGGTCTTTTCATATGCAAAAGAAGGGGGAGGGGGAGTGTCTTATTTCCCACTTGCAGTGGGCTTTCCAGCTACCTTTTCAACAGAGCTAAACTAAGAGGTTCTAAGTAAGTTTTTAAAACATTTTATACTGGATTTTTATATCAGTATCTGTGCATCTTATTCTTAATAGTAGTGTCTATTATATGCAGTTATATGAAAATGAGTGTATACTGTCCCTTTAAGGTTAATATGAATGTTTCTCACCAGATAAGAAAATAGACAGCTGGTTCTGCTGTTTCTATCTAATTTTATATGAAGGTTAATGTTTATGGTTGTTTAAAAAAAAATTACAAATCATAAATAGAATTAATTACCGTGAATAATGGTGATGTCTCTTCCTTTATAGAAATCCCCCAACGTCACAGTAGATCCTTGCTTGGAGGCTACGCTCCGGACTGTCCGGCTGCCATCTGCACAATCCAGGTTTTGATCTCTGCCCAAGCCTGAACTGCTCTTGGTTTGAGGGGCCTTTATACCCAAAGTCTCTTCCGTGCGATCTTGACAAAAGGATTTATATTTCCACTGGACCAGAGCTGGCTTAGCAGAAGTTGTAGTGTAGCCGCACTGTAGAACTGTAGGCTGGAAAAGCATAGCTATCTTCTTGTGCTCAGGCATCGTCACCTGAACGGCGCTAGTTACAGCTGTGAATAAATGAAAGGATAAGTGATTAAACCCTCAGATATCAGGTGATGGTACCCTACTGGAATATGAAACACTCTAATACTAAATGACGCACATCCTTATAAGCAGAGTAGAGTCCAGCATACAAGTCCCAAAGGAGAGAACTGCCAAGCTCCCAAATATATATGAAATAAAACAGAGGAGATTCTCCTTGGTTGCAAAAACTTCTTCTTAGTTTATTGAATCCTGTTTGTACATTCAATAAACTAAGAAGAAATTTTTTTGCAACCAAGGAGAATCTCCTCTGTTTTATTGCACATCCTTATAAGGACATTAAACAGACACCGCCCTCTAGTTATAGGTGCCACCATTCTGGAACCTAGGTTACAATGTAGGTATCTGAAGGAGAACTCTTGCACATGTGCAAACACATAAGCACTGGGATGCAGAGAAAGGTAGATTTAAATATGGAGGCACACATCACTAGAGGGAGGAGGGAATAACCTCAATACTTTGCTTGTAAAATGTATTTATTGTTTCAATGTCTCTTTAAGGGGACACTGAACCCAATTTTTTCTTTTGTGATTCAGATAGAGCATGCAATTTTAAGCAATTTTCTAATTTACTCCTATTATCATTTTTTCTTCGTTCTCTTGCTATCTTTATTTGAAAAAGAAATTATCTAAGCTTTTTATTAGTTCAGTACTCTGGACAGCACTTTTTTTTGGTGGATACATTTATCCACCAATCAGCAAGAACAACCCAGGTTGTTCACCAAAAATGGGCCGGCATCTAAACTTACATTCTTGCATTTGAAATAAAGATACCAAGAGAATGAAGAAAATTTGATAATAGGAGTAAATTAGAAAGTTGCTTAAAATGTTATGCTCTATCTGAATCGTGAAAGAAAAAATTTGGGTTCAGTGTCCCTTTAAGTGGACAAAAATGTATTTCAACGCATTGAGTGTGCAGTAACACATTGCAATACATAAAAGTCTCTAAAACAATTAAGGTGCTTTAAACAGTTATAAGGACAGTCTACTACAAAGTTGTTATTGTTTAAAAAGATAGAGAATCCCTTTATTACCCATTCCCCAGTTTTGCATAACCAGCACTGTTATATTAATATACTTTTTGCCTCTGTGATTACCTTGTATCTAAGGATATGCAGACTGCCCCCTTATCTCAGTTATTTTGACATATATGCATTTTAGCCAATCAGTGCAAACGGGAGTGAGCACAATATTATCTATGGCACACATGAAATAACAGTGTCTAACTGTGAAAACAGTTCAAGGGCTTAAATATTAGTATATAAGCCTACCAAGGTTTAGCTTTCAACAAAGAATACCAAGAAAACAAAGCAAATTGAAAGATACATGTAAATTGGAAAGTAGTTTAAAATGACATGCCCTATCTGAATCATGAAAATGTAATTTTGATTAGTCTGTCCTTTTAACATACAAAAGCTTAGCTGTGTTTGACAGCACTGTAGGCAGAGCTGCCTCCAGAGCCACCACTAGAAATGTTTTGGTCCCTTACTTAACCTTTGATCAAACACCCCTTAAGTATACTCAGACTTGGAAATGCTGTAAAGGTAGTAACACACACAGAAACACACAGACACTCATACACTGAAACACACACACATATAAAGATTCACACAAAGACACTCTTGCAGACCAGCAAAGAAACACACAAACACACTCAGACACCCACATAAATTCCACTCAGCATTTGTTGACACTGACCTGACTAGTAATGAGGTAGACTACATTTTGTCCAAAAAGGAGATTTACAAGACAAAATATGGAGTTCTGATTATCTTTTTGTTAAGGAAGAAGCCAACTATATTATGACAACAGACTGCAGTGGCTACAAGGAAGGACCCTGAACTGCCTAAACAATAATTTAAAGTTTGAGTGGTGGGTAGGTGACTTCCAGAAAGATCTTATGAGTCTCAGTCTGTAGAAAGATGTGAATAATCAGTAGTAAGGTAAAAATTTCCTATAAAGTAACAGACAATAAACACACACACACACACACACACAAACTCAAACTTGCACATACACCCACAGAAAACACACAAACACACACACATATTTCTACATATATCGATCTGATGGTTGGTTGGTTTCATATCTATCTATCTATCTATCTATCTATCTATCTATCTATCTATATATATATATATATATATATATATATATAACACACAGAGAAAACCCAGTGGCACTCAAAGGAAGCTGTGCTGCTCCCAGAGTCACAGGCAGTTAACCCCAGTCAGGTATGGGTGCAAGAACCATAGGGAAAATTTCAAAAAAAATTAATACAACACACAGAGAAAACCCAGCACTCACTTACAAGCTCTCAACTAAGATTTAAAAACAAAAATGGAAAGGTTAGTTACCGCATCTGGCCAAATGGGACAAGCCCAGGTACCTTGTCAAGGTCCTTTCCAATACCTGGGACCCTAAAACAGCCACACAAGGCAAGCTTTCAAATCCAAACAAACTGGGAACAAGGGAAGGGAAGGGTGCACAGGAATATGTAATCACCCTAGACATATACAAAACACGGAAGGGAACTGCACTCTCATACTGGACCGGGTACACATCCCATGACCCTGCAACATGCTCAGCCCTGGGTGCCACTGGCACTCACAGGAAGCTGTGCTGCTCCCAGAGTCACAGGCAGTTAACCCCAGTCAGGTCTGGGTGCAAGAACCATAGGGAAAATTGCAAAACAAATTAATACAACACACAGAGAAAACCCAGCACTCACTTACAAGCTCTCAGCTAAGATTTAAAAGCAAAAATGGAAAGGTTAGTTACCGCATCTGGCCAAATGGGACAAACCCAGGTACCTCGTCAAGGTCATATCCAATACCTGGGACCCTAAAACAGCCACACAATCCCAGGTATTGGAAAGGACCTTTACGAGGTACCTGGGCTTGTCCCATTTGGCCAGATGCGGTAACTAACCTTTCTATTTTTGCTTTTAAATCTTAGCTGAGAGCTTGTAAGTGAGTGCTGGGTTTTCTCTGTGTGTTGTATTGATTTGTTTTGCAATTTTCCCAATATATATATATATGTGTGTGTGTGTGTGTGTGTGTGCATATGTGTTTATGTGTTTTTATGTATATATATGTCTGTAAATACATATATACACATATACATATATAAATACATATATACACATATACATATATAAATACATATATACACATATACATATATAAATACATATATACACATATAAATATACAGGGAGTGCAGAATTATTAGGCAAATGAGTATTTTGACCACATCATCCTCTTTATGCATGTTGTCTTACTCCAAGCTGTATAGGCTCGAAAGCCTAATACCAATTAAACATATTAGGTGATGTGCATCTCTGTAATGAGAAGGGGTGTGGTCTAATGACATCAACACCCTATATCAGGTGTGCATAATTATTAGGCAACTTCCTTTCCTTTGGCAAAATGGGTCAAAAGAAGGACTTGACAGGCTCAGAAAAGTCAAAAATAGTGAGATATCTTGCAGAGCGATGCAGCACTCTTAAAATTGCAAAGCTTCTGAAGCGTGATCATCGAACAATCAAGCGTTTCATTCAAAATAGTCAACAGAGTCGCAAGAAGCGTGTGGAAAAACCAAGGCGCAAAATAACTGCCCATGAACTGAGAAAAGTCAAGCGTTCAGCTGCCAAGATGCCACTTGCCACCAGTTTGGCCATATTTCAGAGCTGCAACATCACTGGAGTGCCCAAAAGCACAAGGTGTGCAATACTCAGAGACATGGCCAAGGTAAGAAAGGCTGAAAGACGACCACCACTGAACAAGACACACAAGCTGAAACGTCAAGACTGGGCCAAGAAATATCTCAAGACTGATTTTTCTAAGGTTTTATGGACTGATGAAATGAGAGTGAGTCTTGATGGGCCAGATGGATGGGCCCGTGGCTGGATTGGTAAAGGGCAGAGAGCTCCAGTCCGACTCAGACGCCAGCAAGGTGGAGGTGGAGTACTGGTTTGGGCTGGTATCATCAAAGATGAGCTTGTGGGGCCTTTTCGGGTTGAGGATGGAGTCAAGCTCAACTCCCAGTCCTACTGCCAGTTTCTGGAAGACACCTTCTTCAAGCAGTGGTACAGGAAGAAGTCTGCATCCTTCAAGAAAAACATGATTTTCATGCAGGACAATGCTCCATCACACGCGTCCAAGTACTCCACAGCGTGGCTGGCAAGAAAGGGTATAAAAGAAGAAAATCTAATGACATGGCCTCCTTGTTCACCTGATCTGAACCCCATTGAGAACCTGTGGTCCATCATCAAATGTGAGATTTACAAGGAGGGAAAACAGTACACCTCTCTGAAAAGTGTCTGGGAGGCTGTGGTTGTTGCTGCACGCAATGTTGATGGTGAACAGATCAAAACACTGACAGAATCCATGGATGGCAGGCTTTTGAGTGTCCTTGCAAAGAAAGGTGGCTATATTGGTCACTGATTTGTTTTTGTTTTGTTTTTGAATGTCAGAAATGTATATTTGTGAATGTTGAGATGTTATATTGGTTTCACTGGTAAAAATAAATAATTGAAATGGGTATATATTTGTTTTTTGTTAAGTTGCCTAATAATTATGCACAGTAATAGTCACCTGCACACACAGATATCCCCCTAAAATAGCTATAACTAAAAACAAACTAAAAACTACTTCCAAAACTATTCAGCTTTGATATTAATTAGTTTTTTGGGTTCATTGAGAACATGGTTGTTGTTCAATAATAAAATTAATCCTCAAAAATACAACTTGCCTAATAATTCTGCACACACTGTATAAATACATATATACACATATAAATACATAAATACATCTGTACATATATATATAGACATATAAAAATACTAACATATCCATCTTTAGACATGTATATGTATGTATCTCAATGTTAAAGCCATTTGAATGCATTTTTTTCTAACACCTGAGACCTCATATCTTTGAGCCCTTATTTTTTTTAGAGCTCTGTAGTCATGTGGTAAATTCAATTGCGAACTTGTTTACGTTTAACTCGTAAAATTTACGCTACTTCCGACACACACAAAGAACCGCAATATACCCCTTATTGCTTGCGCTCAACAGTTAGCGTGCCAGTTGTAATCTAGCCCTAAATCAGCATTTTGTTTGTCATTTGTTTTGTATTACAATATTAAAGATACAGTGAATGATTTGTTTTTTTTTGGAGATGTAACAATTCAGAGCTTCAGAACACATTGACTAAACTACTCTTAAAAGGGATATGAAACCCACATTTTTTATGATGCAGATAGAGCATGCGATTTTAAAATACTTTCTACTTGTATTATTCATTTCTTTTTGTTCTCTTGGTATTTTTGTTGAAAAGCAGGGACGTAATGCTTAGGAGCCGGACAATTTCTGGAGCACTATATGGCAGCATTTTTGCAAGAATGTTATCCATTTGCAAGAGCACTATATGGCAGCACTATTTCCTGTCGTGTAGTGTTATAAAACCATGGGCATTATTATGGCGTTGCCCCCTAACATTGCAGCTATAATAGTCCCCATTCTTCTGGGAAGGCTTTCTACAAGATTTTAGAGTGTATCTGCGGGAATTTGTGCCCATTCAGCCAGAAGTGTATTTGTGAAGTCAGACACTGATGTTGGAGAAGAAGGTCTTGCTCTCAATCAGTGTTTTAATTCATATATAAACCCTGAAAAAGCAACTCTTTAATAGATATTATTATTTATAAAGTGCCAACAAATTCCATAGCACTGGGTACATGAGTAGAGTATTCAACGACATTGTTTCATGGTAATGAATACAAGTATATAAAAAACACACTAAATACATATAGAAAGATTAGAAAAGAAATTTGTCCCCCAATTGACCAGTGGTTATCTGACTTTCAACTGCGCCATTTGCTTACCCATAACCCGTATAATGCACCATTTAATAGAGACCTGATGCCTTTTGAGCTTCTTTGCTCCCCAACTGGGTTCTTTGCTCCCATACTGGGTTCGATTTAAGACCGCTGCTTCCTAACTTGTCCGCCACTTCTGAGGCGGTGGACAGCAATCAGCCCGACGGGATCGGATACGATCGGGTTGACACCCCCCCTGCTAGCAATCTTCAGGGGGCGGCATTGCACAAGCATTTCCCTAGAAATGCTTATGCAATGTTAAATGCCAAAAGCGTATGTCTGTCTGCATTTCCACCCGCATCATAATAAATTGGCCCCCATGTATCTATCATTTATAGGCTACTTCACAATAGTGGTTTAGAGAAAAAGCCTTCTTTACTGCTCAATGGGTACATGAAGTGACAGAACAAACAGAAGTGGGGGAGGAACAAAAATGTGTTTCCAACACTAAAAAAACAATATTTCTGCAGTGATTGCAGAAACTAATTATAATCTACTCCAATGGTTCTCCCTCTACATTGGTTACATAATCTATTTAACTTTGTGTCTAATTCATTTTGGCAACAGCGCAGAGCTGTAGGAACCCTTATGCATATCTTGTGGGGTTACCCAGTTCTCAAACTATTTTGGGTATACATGTCAAACTATGTTATGAAGCTTTATGGGATAGAAGTGCCATTAACCCCTCTCATGCTTTATTAACTAAATACTCTTGGGTGTACGTATAAGATACACCATTTCTGAATTCTACTTAACTGTGTATAGAGGTTGATACCTCGCTTTTGGGAAAAAAATAGAAACCGCCTTATCTGACCAATGGTTACGGAATCTGATTATGTGTTGTCAATGGAGAGTGTATGCCATAGTTACAGAGGGAACATTGCATTTCTTCTCCAACTAAAGATTTTCCTGGGAACAAAGACCTGTTTGATACTTTTGTTTGTTTTTGACAATTTTGACTGCTACTGTGAAGGATGCTGGATAGAGTTGTCACAACACCATGCTATAATGTAATTTGCTAATAACCTGCTCTTAGATTTTATTCAGGGTTTGATGAATGTCCTCCCATGTTTGCATCTTCCTTCAGTTCTTTCTTTTCCCTTTAATTTTCTTATCGCATTTATCTGTTCATGGATCATGGTTTGACAAAGGCTTTCATAACTGAAACGCATAGAGGCGGACCCTGATTGGCAATCACCTGTTCTACCTTCCTAAACCCAGCTGGAAACAACAGTGGGTTTTGAGGCATCCGGTTTACGGCCCAACTTGCAAGGGGAGAGGATAACCTGCACCGGCTTCAAGTAATTGAACATTTTCTTCAAAGGCTTCACCTCTATGAAAACATAGAGCGACTTAGATAAAGAAATCTTCCAAAACGTCCCTCATAGATCATAGTGTGATCACGCAACTCCAAGGAGATGACGCACTCGACACACTAAGAGGGTATCGCTATTACATAGCGATTTTTAAGGTTAACTTGCATCTACTTTGTACAAACGGACAAGGAGGTTCAACTTATCACATTCTTGTTACGTTCTCACGAACTGTATTCACCAACATTCAAGTTTATTTACACTAAAGCACAAGGTGATCTACATATAAAATCACTATATATTGGTCAATGATTTTGTCCATGCTGCCTTATTGAATAATCTGTGAAGCATATATATTTATATTTTTTCTGCACTCGTATAATTTACAACGTCAGCGACATCAGTGATATCACTTTAATTCTTTTTTGGGACTTTGAGATCTCATCATTTATTTTTCAACACCTTACATTTTATTAACACTCATCAGGAACTTCTAGTCTTATTATATATATATTTTTTTATCTTTTTTTCCTTTTATTTTGGGCATCTCTTTTTTTGTATTTTTATTTATCATTTTTTGAGCATAATTTTTCTACCACTTGGTCCACAGATTTTACTTAGCATTTTTAGTATTTTTATCATAGTATTTTTTATATTATATTATAGCGAGTTATAGTCATATACCCGGATATTTTTGATCTATGTATAATGTCTTATTTATATTGATGAATGTTCTAATAAATTACTGTTTCATATATACTTACTCCATTTTCTCCTTTGGTACTTTTACATATGGATATATATTGATATATACACATTATTTTGGACTCCATTGTATTGGTTATTTTGATATAATCTACATATATACATTTGTATCCATTTCTATAGATATCCATTATCAGTGTAAAGTACACACTTCTTTCTACTATACAAAATATTCTATTTGTATATTGTATTCCATAGTGGGTCCCCCAGCGGTCCTTTAATTGCTTCTTAGCGCTGCCCTTATCTTGTATGCAATGCTTTTCAACAAAGATTACCAATAAAATGAAGCAAATTAGATAAGTAAAATGGAAAGTTGTTTAAAATTGTATCCTCTATGTAAATCATGAAAGAAAACAAATGGGTTTCATGTCCCTTTAATCTATTGCCTCCTAAACTGTTTAGACCTAGTTAGCAACCCATTTACATCTGTCTTGGGCTGTGCAACAGAGTTATTATATTCTGGGGTTATTTTCTGTCTTATTGTTTTCCCCTTATTTCTTTTTTCTTCCTTTCTTATTTTTTTTAGTTGTTTATATATATTATCAATTGTGCTTGTATCAAAACGTACTGTATTTTATTCATACACATGCTAAACAAACAAATTAATAAAGGAAAAGGAAGGCCATTCCCTGCAGAGATTACAGACTATGGTGGCATGTGGAGTAGCTTGTTACATGGATTGTAGCTGGAGCAGTGAGACAAGGGACTTCAGATTTACCTTCTTGGTGAGGATGAAAAGGAACTTTAGAAGTAGAGGCAATTAACCTCTTTTAAATAGGTGTGTTTTCAAAAAGTACCTGAAACAGTCTAATGGAACTGGGTAGACAGCTCCAGAGAGTAGGAGCAGCATGTGAGACGTATTGGAGGCAGGAGAGTGAAGTAGTAACAAGAGGAGCAGACAATGATATCTCTCAGAAGTTGATAAAATAAGGAGTTTAAGGGAGTATTTGAAGATAAGTGAGGAAATGTAGTTCGGTGTGAGGTTGTTGAGAACTTTATCAGTTAGGGTCACAATTTTGAAAGGTATTCTAAAGCAGTGTTTCTCAACTCCAGTCCTCAGGACCCTTAACAGGCCAGAGTTTCATTATATCTTAACTAGAGCACAGGTGAAATAATCATCTGAAGGGTGAGAGCCGGTTAGTTATTTCCCCTGTGTCTAGTTAAGATATAATGAATATCTGGCCTGAGGACTGCAGTTGAGAAACACTGTTCGTAGAGCATATGGGGAGCCAGTGTAGAGACTGGCAGAGTTTGATGGATGATGAAAATTGTCAAATTAGGCAGATGAGTCTAGCTGAAGCATTCATGATAGATTTGAGGGGGGGAGGCACGGGATTGGAACGGTCACTTAGGAGTGGGTTACAGTAGTAGCAAATTGCTGAGATGCTGTGTAAACACAGGTTTGGTAAGTGCTTGTAAATGAGAGTACAGTGATATCAAGGCAGCAGACCTAAGTATAATGTTTTGAATAATGACATCTCTTACAATAAGAGATGTGAGGTGTAGAGTGTATAGGCATTTGGTTTTCTCCACTGACATTAGGCAACCTGGAAACTTTAGTGTTAGCGGGTGTGTCATGGTTGTCATCAAGTGCATGATGCACTCAGATCTGTGAAGGATATAGCTTCCTTACTATTGATTTCAGCACAGAATTGTATTGCCAGGCTTTGAGGTATGGGCAATAGATGGTGAAGATTTCATTTTGGAACACCAGTCGGGAAGATCTAAGTTTAAACCTATGTGCACAAAGTAACAAATAGATTGGCTCCTATGTGAAATTTAAAAATTTATCAACTGCAGAGAAGAGAAACACTCAACAGATAAAAAGCAATGAAGGGCCACATTGTGTTCCATGAAGAAGCTTGCTCTTTATTTTGTCTGCAGAACAACAACTTTGTCTATTCCCATATATTGCAAGCATAATCATGTTTTGTGTTCAGATAACTTTAAAAAAAACCTCTGTACTCAAAAAGCTTCTGTCTCCAATATGGAAGAGCAACCACTAAATGTTGACCTTTTATGTTTTTGGATGAAAAATATAAAGTAATTTTTTTAAATTAAATCGAAACTAATACATTAGTTGTGTACTTCCTTCTAACACTTGTTGACTTATATGCACTTCCGTCTAATGCTCATTGGTCAATAGATACTTCCTATTAAAAAAAATGAAAGAAAATTAACAAAAACTTTGTAGACTTTTTTGTGCGTTATATTGTTTATCGTTCAGATATTTAACCCTGCACTGCGAGATAAACATCTCTCAAGCTGAAAAAGTATTTTAGGAACCTCACAGCACTGCAAAGACTTCATAGATAATCTTGCAAAAGTGGAAAGCTTAAGCTCTTCGATCCCTAAGTATTAATAGGAAGTGTCAGTAAGCAAGTTAGTATTAATAGGAAGTGTCAGTGAGCAAGTTAGTATTAATAGGAAGTGTCAGTAAGCAAGTTAGTATCAATAGGAAGTGTCAGTAAGTTAGCATTAATAGGAAGTGTCAGTAAGCAAGTTAGCATTAATAGGAAGTATCAGTAAGCAAGTTAGTATTAATAGGAAGTATCAGTAAGCAAGTTAGTATTAATAGGAAGTGTCAGTAAGCAAGTTAGTATTAATAGGAAGTGCCAGTAAGCAAGTTAGTATTAATAGGAAGTATCAGTAAGCAAGTTAGTATTAATAGGAAGTGTCAGTAAGTACGTTAGTATTAATAGGAAGTGTCAGTAAGTACGTTAGTATTAATAGGAAGTGTCAGTAAGCAAGTTAGTATTAATAGGAAGTATCAGTAAGCAAGTTAGTATTAATAGGAAGTGTCAGTAAGTATGTTAGTATTAATAGGAAGTGTCAGTAAGCAAGTTAGTATTAATAGGAAGTATCAGTAAGCAAGTTAGTATTAATAGGAAGTGTCAGTAAGTAAGTTAGTATTAATAGGAAGTGTCAGTCAGCAAGTTAGTATTAATAGGAAGTATCAGTAAGCAAGTTAGTATTAATAGAAAGTGTCAGTAAGTACGTTAGTATTAATAGGAAGTATCAGTAAGCAAGTTAGTATTAATAGGAAGTGTCAGTAAGTACGTTAGTATTAATAGGAAGTATCAGTAAGCAAGTTAGTATTAATAGGAAGTGTCAGTAAGCAAGTTAGTATTAATAGGAAGTGTCAGTAAGTACGTTAGTATTAATAGGAAGTGTCAGTAAGCAAGCTAGTATTAATAGGAAGTATCAGTAAGCAAGTTAGTATTAATAGGAAGTGTCAGTAAGCAAGTTAGTATTAATAGGAAGTGTCAGTAAGTAAGTTAGTATTAATAGGAAGTGTCAGTCAGCAAGTTAGTATTAATAGGAAGTATCAGTAAGCAAGTTAGTATTAATAGGAAGTGTCAGTAAGTACGTTAGTATTAATAGGAAGTATCAGTAAGCAAGTTAGTATTAATAGGAAGTATCAGTAAGCAAGTTAGTATTAATAGGAAGTGTCAGTAAGTACGTTAGTATTAATAGGAAGTATCAGTAAGCAAGTTAGTATTAATAGGAAGTGTCAGTAAGTAAGTTAGTATTAATAGGAAGTGTCAGTCAGCAAGTTAGTATTAATAGGAAGTGTCAGTAAGTATGTTAGTATTAATAGGAAGTGTCAGTAAGCAAGTTAGTATTAATAGGAAGTATCAGTAAGCAAGTTAGTATTAATAGGAAGTGTCAGTAAGTAAGTTAGTATTAATAGGAAGTGTCAGTCAGCAAGTTAGTATTAATAGGAAGTGTCAGTAAGTACGCTAGTATTAATAGGAAGTATCAGTAAGCAAGTTAGTATTAATAGGAAGTGTCAGTAAGTACGTTAGTATTAATAGGAAGTGTCAGTAAGTACGTTAGTATTAATAGGAAGTGTCAGTAAGCAAGTTAGTATTAATAGGAAGTATCAGTAAGCAAGTTAGTATTAATAGGAAGTGTCAGTAAGTATGTTAGTATTAATAGGAAGTGTCAGTAAGCAAGTTAGTATTAATAGGAAGTATCAGTAAGCAAGTTAGTATTAATAGGAAGTGTCAGTAAGTAAGTTAGTATTAATAGGAAGTGTCAGTCAGCAAGTTAGTATTAATAGGAAGTATCAGTAAGCAAGTTAGTATTAATAGAAAGTGTCAGTAAGTACGTTAGTATTAATAGGAAGTATCAGTAAGCAAGTTAGTATTAATAGGAAGTGTCAGTAAGTACGTTAGTATTAATAGGAAGTATCAGTAAGCAAGTTAGTATTAATAGGAAGTGTCAGTAAGCAAGTTAGTATTAATAGGAAGTGTCAGTAAGTACGTTAGTATTAATAGGAAGTGTCAGTAAGCAAGCTAGTATTAATAGGAAGTATCAGTAAGCAAGTTAGTATTAATAGGAAGTGTCAGTAAGCAAGTTAGTATTAATAGGAAGTGTCAGTAAGTAAGTTAGTATTAATAGGAAGTGTCAGTCAGCAAGTTAGTATTAATAGGAAGTATCAGTAAGCAAGTTAGTATTAATAGGAAGTGTCAGTAAGTACGTTAGTATTAATAGGAAGTATCAGTAAGCAAGTTAGTATTAATAGGAAGTATCAGTAAGCAAGTTAGTATTAATAGGAAGTGTCAGTAAGTACGTTAGTATTAATAGGAAGTATCAGTAAGCAAGTTAGTATTAATAGGAAGTGTCAGTAAGTAAGTTAGTATTAATAGGAAGTGTCAGTCAGCAAGTTAGTATTAATAGGAAATATCAGTAAGCAAGTTAGTATTAATAGGAAGTGTCAGTAAGTACGCTAGTATTAATAGGAAGTATCAGTAAGCAAGTTAGTATTAATAGGAAGTGCACCACTGGTACTGGTACAGAGACTGAAATTTAAACAACTAAAAATGCTGTTCTATTATACAGATTGTAATGTCCCTGTAAAATAAACCATGCTATTTAAAGCTTAGAGTCTTATTACACTGGTTTAAAATAATTTGCAAAATATTTTAACTATATTGGTTTTTCAGATGTCTCTGGTCAATCTCTGGCAGGTCCTTAAGCTCAGTGTAAAACAGACAACCCATTTTGTTCCACTTATAGGTTGCTGTAGTATTGAATAGGTGGGTCTGACACCTGATATGTGTAAGCTGAAAAACTATAAATGACCCATGTTTCTGCTAGCTCCAGTGAAGAGAATTCAGTGTGTAGTAATTGCTATGTGAGTAATAGGGAATTCTGTTTTATTGGTTGTGATAGGGATTATTACAGAGAAACATCTGACTGGTAGCAGAACAAAAACAAGATGTATTTCATTTTGGGAACACACATCTAATGTTTCTTGTGAAAATGAAAAAGTATTTCCTTCACATCTAAAATAAAGGGAATTGTAAAATGTTCAGTTATGTGTAGTATCCGGCTTCATCCAATCATTGAGTGCCCCACATGGCTTCCAGCACGTAGGGCACACAATGATTGGATGAAGCCGGATTTGTCTTCACTCAGCTAGATGGAGGATGAGATGCGGGTGGAGGAACGGCAATATTTTATGAGAAGTAAGCTTTTTGTGTGTATTGGGTTTCACTCGTATAATGAGTTGAAAGTAAACTGTTTTTGCTCGCACGCTATCCCGGCAAGCGCAAAAATCAGAACTTATATAGAAATGCATATATGTGTTTATATGTGTATATATGTAGACATATATAAATACATACATATCCATCTTTAGATATGTATATGTTGAAGCCCTTTGCATGCCTTTTGTTTCTGACACCTGAGAGCTCATACCTTTGAGCCCTTATAACTTTTTTGTGAAATATTTTTAAAAAATATTTTTTACTAGATGGTGTAACTGTCCGTTGTAATGTATTTTGTGACACTTTTTCGTTTCACGAAACAGTTAACCAGAGCTTTGAAGTCGTAATCATTCTAGTGTAAATCGCGATTGCACTCAAGCGACTGAGTTTACTTTTAACTCGTAATACAAGCGATAAGCCTGATGAGTGTTTGCACTCCACTCCTAATCTGGCCCTTGTAGGCTTCAGAACATTAACCCTGCAACATTACTTGAACGGCGCAGACGCCCATTTATATCTCTTCCTAACTGGCCAAGGCAGAGGAGAGAGGTTAAACATATCCAAGAACCTTTACAGGGTGTGTGTCTCTTGACTGCAAAACTATGTATACTTTTCTAATAAAATCACAGTTTTAAATGCTTTTAAAACATTAAAGGGCCCATGTAAGTAAATATTTTCTATGCCTGTTACTAACTAACTACCCCAAATACGCTTTTTATCAATAGCATTTCATTAGCATATCTCGTCTACCGTATATCAGAAATCTTGTCTGCAAATTTAATTGTTTTCTAAACTCACTCCATGGGTATCCTTTGCTCTGTACCAATCCGTTTACAATACCTAGGTTTCAAAATGGCGCTTTAAACACAAAGTTATTGGTTTAAGTATTTTGAACACTCAGTGCTGAAAATAGTGGGCAGGATAACGTGACATCATCGTCGAATAAAAGATATAACTTTTAGAACGTTATGAAACTTTGTTTTGGAGAAAATATAGGTCAGTAGGTTTTAATTAATGTTTATTAACTTTAATATGTTAGTTGTTTAGCTTAAAAATTATAACAGAAAGTAATCCTTTAATATACTATGTAGACATATAAAAAATATCTTCCCCTTTAATGTGGCGACAATACGGCTGCGCACAGAATCATTTTGGAATATTTGCCAAAATCTGTTCACAAGATTCACAAACTGTCTTTGTCTTTGGCACAACACACATTTTATTTCGGTTAACACTAGCATTAGGGATAGTTAACCCCTTGGATAACTGACCTCTTGCACATTTTAGCCTCTGGCAGCAACGCTGCATGAAATTCCTATGGCGCTGTTTATCAATTTATCCCACAATGGCATCACATCTACCGCTCATGGCAAACAGGGTGAGAGACCTTACTAAAAGGGGCATATAAAGAGGCATTAAAGGGACGGGAAAGTCAAAATGAATCTTTCATGATTTAGACAGAGCAAGTCATTTTGAGACCTTTTCTCTTGGCATGTACATACCAGCGCTATACAAATGAATTATAATAATGATAATAATAATAATATGCTCAGCAGTGCACAATAGGGAGCTAGCTGGTGATTAGTAGCTACACACATTGTTATTGCCTCACCAGATGTGTTCAGCTTGCTCAATAGTGCGTTTCTTCTGTAGCGCTGTCTTTAACTATGTGTTTAATCCCTTTGCAGGGGTTAAACACAGTTATATACAAGCAATAGTGCAATAATAAAATGCTCTAACATAAAATATTGCCTTCTCTGAGCAGCTATTTAGCACGGTAAGGGACATAACCAGACATATATGCATGAGAGCAGACAGAGCAGAGAAGAATGCTATGTGTGTTGTAAATGAGGGGAGAAAGGGATGTAGAGGAGTAATAAACTGTCTCCCAAGCGTGTGCTACACAAATACCTACTTATCAGTACAGCTCTTACTTTGAGCACTTTTATTTTTTTATAAAGTTAGTGATGCAAATGATTAACTGCAATTAACTGGCGTTAGAGCCTCTAAAATCACCCAACCATTAAATTATACCTATTATGTGTGTGCTGCGCCACAGATGAGCTTTTATTTCATTTGCATCTGAAATATAATAAAGAGCCATAGTGATTTCAGAGGCATCTGCTGACTGTGATGTGAGTTTAAAGGGACAGTAAAGTCATAATTACACATTTATGATTTAGATAGAGAATATAATTTTAAAAATGTTTCCAGTTTACTTTGATTATTTAATTTGCTTCCTTCTCTTGTTATCCTTTGCTGAAAGGTTTATCTAGGTAAGCTCAGAAGCAGCAAACAACCTAGGTTCTAGCTGCTAATTGGTGCCTGCAAATATATACCGATTGTCAGTTCAGTTAGAAACCACTAGTGCATTGCTGCTCCTTCAACAAATGGTACCAAGAGAATGAAGCAAATTTAATAATAGAAGTAAATTGTAATGGTGTTTAACCTCTTAGAGACCAGACCATTTTTCAATTTTCCTACCATTAAGGACCAGGGCTATTTTTACATTTCTGCGGGGTTTGTGTTTAGATGTAATTTTCCTCTTTACTGTACCCACACATATTATATACCGTTTTTCTTGCCATTAAATTAACTTTCTAAATATACCATTAATTTCATCATATCATATACAGTAATTTACTTTTTAAAAAGTTATAAAATATGATGAAAAAATGGAAAAAAACACTTTTTCTAAATTTGACCCCCAAAATCTGCTACACATCTTCAACCACCAAAAAACACCCATGCTAAATAGTTTCTAAATTTTGTCCTGAGTTTAGAAATACACAATGTTTACATGTTCTTTGCTTTTTTTTTTGCAAGTTATAGGGCAATAATTACAAGTAGCACTTTGCTATTTCCAAACCATTTTTTTTTTCTTTCAAAATTAGCGCTAGTTACATTGTAACACTGATATCTGTCAGGAATCCCTGAATAATCCTTCACATTTATATATTTTTTTTTAGTAGACAACCCAAAGTATTGATCTAGGCCCATTTTTGTATATTTCATGCCACCATTTCGCCGCCAAATGCGATCAAATAAAAACAAATCGGTAACTTTTTCACTAAATTTTTCACAAACTTTAGGTTTCTCACTAAAATTATTTACAAACGGGGGCGTGTCCAAGAAGGAGCAATGATGGGACGCACTATTTACAGCTCGTCAGGAATCTTCAAGAATCTACCAAGAATAACTGCCTGAGGATATAATATATGAGATCAACTTTTGTTGTGAACTACTTGAGCACAGGGAGAACTGAAAACATTTGCGTTAAGTCCTATTATGCACTTCGTTATTTGAATCCAGGCGGCTGCGGCCTACACACATTAGCGTGACACTTCCCCCCCACCGGCCATCTGGGTTAAGTGGCCACCTACAGAGTTAAAGGGAGGATTGTCGCATATACACACAAAGCGCTTTACTACGGATCTCAACCTGGCCCCGACCAACAGTTATGTCATGTGGGACTGGACTGACATGGGGTGCTTTGGAGGAACTTTTAAGCGCACATTACGGCAGATTGGAGAAGCGCATAGAGGCTATTGTTCGACGCCATGGCTCATTGGAAGGAGCGCACACTGAGAACTGTAGCTCTGAAGAAGCGATTTCCCACACTGCAGAGAACGTTTTTTTGTGCTATAATGCGGATGCAGCGGAGCAACCGTTCAACACCACCAAAGAGCGTAGTGGTCTAGAACGCAACGAGGAGACCTCTATACCGCGCAAGCTAGCAGGAGCTTCAGCGGCGACTGGGTTCGTCCAGCAATCAGCTCGACACCGGACCATAAGCTGGCCATATCGAGGGGAAAACTGGAGACCCAAGAGAACGGGAGGACCACAGGGACTACACACCCTCAGAGATCTGTTGCTCCGGTTGCACTTCATTGAGCTCCCTGGTGCATGAGGTTTTAAGTGGGCTCCGCTCACAGTGAGAGGTTTTAACACTCCATACACCACGGACACTGTAAAATCTGGAGTGGGTTAGGTATGAGACACTTAAATAAGGTCTGTGTAATATTCTATTAAATAGACCTGACCCCTCTCATGTACTATAATACTGTTTATTGTACTGTGTATCTCCGTTTTCCCTCACCCATTTGTAATCTGTGGACTGTCAAGTTTACACTCTATATATGATGACTCTTGGGTCTGATGGTGTTTTCTGTATGCACTAAGGATGTAAACGGCACTGATCTATTTTGTACACAAAGCTGTAAAAGGGCATTAATCACCAGATGTAGTTTGAGCGCTGCATGTACCATGCACATAGAGAAAGCGGTAGTGGGTTAAGTCTGTGAGTCTCCACAGGGCCTATAAGATGTACTACAATATAGATTTGACCACTTGGGTGTAGCTCACGTCAGCTAGTTTATATGTGCACCCTTACTCTTCTTCAAACTCGCAAATAGTTGGGCACAAAACGTTACTCCTCATTTCTCACTCTAATTTATGATGACTTCCTGTTGGTAACACTTCTTGCATATGTTAGGTATGAATGATTGTTCGTGATGCAAACTACTGATATTTTTTATTACTTATCATGGTCCCCTAGCTAATGTTCCCTAAGCCTCCCCATTGTTTGATTGTTCATTTTCCTGTGAGTTTTATGAGGGGGGTTTTATTTACGGGTCATTCATTGGATCTATGTTAAACAGCATGTCCCTGTATATTAATGTACATAACCTAGCAGGATATAGATATGTACACTCTTGCAGTGATATAGATCATGTCTAACGCAGGTAGAGAGAGGCACAGCTCCCCCTCCATATTATTTTATGCTCCTTCTCCCTTTACCACCCTCTGTATATTTGCAGAGTTAAGCAGTCTCTGCCCTGCTCGGAGAACTATGGTTTGATCTCTGAGCCCTACCATAGAGAATTAGAAATATCTGTATTCATATGCCCTCCCCTTCGGCTTTTATTTTATTCTTGGAGCCACCCGAGGTCCTTGTGTCATAGGAGGGTGAGCGTCTAATATAGCCCCACAAGTGGCCTATCTTTACCCAAAACCCCTAGTGTAAAAGGTTTGATCAAGGCCCAAAAGTGGCCACTGTTGTGTTACTTGACGAGAGGGGTAATAAAAAGAGAGGGAAGTATGGGTTTGCTCCTTTAGCACTGTTTTTTGCAAGTTGTAACCAGTAAATTACCTTGTTTTCTCTGAACTTTTTGTTATACGAGCAAAAGTGGATGTTTGTTTTTGTTTCCCTCAATAAAAATAAAAATTATAAAAAATAAAAAAAATTAAAAAAAATGATTTACAAACAGCTTGTGCTATTAAGGAAAAAATGGTTGTAAATGCTTCTGTGGAATCCCCTTTGATCAGAAATAGCAGACATATATGGCTTTTGCATTGCTTTTAGCTAATTAGAAGGCCGCTAATTGCAGCTGCGCACCACACTTGTATTATGCCCAGCAGTAAAGGGGTTAATTACGTAGCTTGTAGGGTTAATTTTAGCTTTAGTGTAAATATTTGCCTCCCACCTGACACATCTCAACCCCTGATCCCTCCCTGACCCCCTCAAACAGCTCTCTTCCCTCCCCCACCCCCCAATGGTCACCCCCATCTTAAGTACTGGTAGAAAGTCTGCCAGTATAAAAATAAAAGCCTTTTTTTTTTAAATACTTTTTTTTAAACATATTTGCTGCAGTGTAGGATCCCCCCCTTAACCCCCAAACTCCCTGATAGCCCCCAAAAAAGCTCTCTAACCCTGCCCCCTCTACCAATTTGCTGCTATCTTAGGTACTGGCAGCTGTCTGCCAGTACCCAGTTTGCGGCAAATTAAGCTATTTAAAAAAAAAAAAAAAACTATATTTTCTGTAGTGTAGCTGCCCCCCTTAACACCAAACCCCCCTCCCAGATTCCTTTCCGTTATCGGATCCCACATAATCGGATCCCACATAAGATCCCTCATTGCCCTTCCTCTCCCTTCCCTCCTTCCCCCTCACTGCCGCTGCGGCTCAATATTATTATATTTTGTATGCCTGTAGTGTGGCGTAGCGGTCCCACCCGTTCTCGCCCCCTCCCGCCCCCTTCCAACGATTGTCCACCCACCCGTCTCCCTCCTAACCCTCCCACGCCACAAACAATCTGCAACATCCCTGGCCTATGAAGAGAGGGTATTGCACGATGCCTCAATTATCGAAGCATTGCTGCAATACCCTGAGAGCGGCTGCTCATTTTCCCCAAGGACATACCAGGTACGTCCATTGTCATTAACTGACAATTTTAGCAGGATGAACCTGTTACGTCCTGGTCATTAAGGATTTAAAATTGTATGGTCTACCTAAATCATTAAATAATTTTTTGGGGTTTCATGTCCCTTTAAGATTTATTAACCATATTGTGAGTTAGATTTCTGTTTTTCAAATTTACAATAATCATTGTTTTGTTATTAATGTTATTGATAATAACAACATCACCCCACTCAGCCATATGTAACCCCCATTGGTAACTAATAGTAATGAAACAAGTGAAAACACTAATATATATATTTATTTTTTTGCAGAACGTGTAACGCACAAGTGTCCAGGAAAACATGATGTGACACTGGCAACCCTAGATGTGACTGAACTTGTGCATGCTGGGACGGTAATGTGCAATTGTGATCTCTGAACTTGTCTCTTTCTAAAATACCAGAACCAGAAAATATTTTACCAGGCACTGTTTTCAAGTTATTCCTGGTAGAGAATATTTGAAAAAATCTTTAGTAAGCCAGTGATGAAAAGGAGTGAAATATGGAATAAATACTTCACAATGAGTCATACAAGTTCTGTATTCACCTCTGAAATGTTCACAAGATTTAAGATATGGATATTTTTTTATTATTATCACCGAGTGTTTTTTGTTATAATCTAAAAAGATGGATCTTGGGTATCAAAATGGAAGATCGAATTCTAATGTTCACAACAGCCTATAACTACTGCACTAGTAAACATCCACTGATTTAAAGGGACAGTCTAGTCAAAAATAAACTTTGATGACTCAGTTAGGGCATATTTTTAAACAACTTTCCAATTTACTTTTTTCATCAATTTTGCTTTGTTCTCCTGGTATTCTTAGTTGAAAGCTAAACCTAGTTAGGCTCATATGATAATTTCTTAGCTCTTGAAGGCTGCCTCTTATCTAAATTCATTTTGACAGTTTTTCACAACTAGAGGGCTTTAGTTCATGTGTGCTACATAGATAACATTATGCTCACGCAAGTGGAGTTACCTAGGACTAGGAGTCAGCACTGATTGGCTAAAATGCATGTCTGACAAAAGAACTGAAATAAGGGGGCAGTCTGTAGAGGCTTAGATACAAAGTAATCACAGGTAAAAAGTGTATGAAAGGGACACTCTACAATTTAATTTGTATTGTTTTAAAATATAGTTAATCCCTTTATTACCCATTCCTCAGTTTTGCATAACCAACACAATTATATTAATATCATTTTTATCTCTGTGATTACCTTGTATCTAAGAATCTTCTGACAGCCTCCTGATCACATGACTTTTAATTTATTATGTATTGACTTGCATTTTAGTGCTGTGTTGTGCTGACTCTAAAATAACTCCACGGGCATGAACACAATGTTATCTATATGGCCCACAAGAACTAGTAGTCTCCTGTTGTGAAAAGCAAATAAAAAGTATGGTATATGATAAGAGGCTGTCTATAGTGGCTTAGAAATAGGCAGAAAATCTGGTGTAGACTGTCCATTTAATAAGGTCACCTCCTAATGCTTACAACTATTATAATGTACCCACAAAACAATTTAAAGATACATTATATTATTTGCTTTCTTTGTAACATCTAAAAGAGGGTGATTTTTACATGGATTAAGAGTTGTTTTTTTTAAAAAAAAACAATGTTCCAGTGATCAAAACTAAATATTTTGTTGTCTCTAAGTTTTTAGGGAGTGTCACTGTCCACAAATAGATCTATTGGAGCCTTCCTATTAAGCCAATGATCTTCTATCCCACAGACCAGCTGTGTACAAACATTTACTTCCTGTTAAAGGGACATTCAGATGACAAAATGCATGCATTTTTCTTTCCATTACCTTTTAACCTTTGTAATGCAAAAAGACAAACAAACCTCCTAACATGTTTAAATAGTACTCTTTTATATGACAGTAGAACTTAAATGTATATGAAAGCCATTTTTGTTTCTTTCATGAATCAGATTACCATTTTCCCAGTAGATTCTGCACCAGATGAATAGGTAGAGGGATTTGCCCTGAGTTGCTAACTGTTGTAGATCATCTTACAAGGAAGTGATCTGCAGGGTCATAAGATTACATGCTAAGGGGTATTAGGAGCTGAGGAAATGAGGGAAACCGAGGTAAGAAAACAATAGCATAGATTATATGCATCCCTGAACAGTACAGTCTTTAAAGGGACAGTCTATTCCAGAATTTATAATGTTTAAAAAGATACATAATCCATTTGTTACCCATTCCCCAACACTGTTATAGTAATACACGTTTTACCTCTGTGATTACCTTTTATTTAAGCCTCTGCAGATTGGCCCCTTACCTCAGTTCTTTTGACAGACTTACATTTTAGCAGTAGTGCAATACTTAGAGCTAGGTGAGCACATTGAGTAAACCAATGAAAAGAGGCATATATGTGTAACCACCAATCAGCAGATAGTTCCCAGTAGTGCATTCTCAGCCTACATATGTATGCTTTTCAACAAAGGACACAAATACAATAAGACACAGTTAGATAATAGAAGTCAATTTGAAGGTTGTTGTGTTTTTGTAAATTGCTTCCTGAATTATGAAAGTTTAATTTTGATTCAACTGTCCCATTAAAGGGAGATAAAAGTTAAAATTACATTTTCATGATTCTAACTGCCATGCAATAAAAAAAACAGAATTTATGTTTACCTGATAAATTTCTTTCTCTTACGGTGTATCCGGTCCACGGCTTCATCCTTACTTGTGGGATATTCTCAATCCCTACAGGAAGTAGCAAAGAGAGCACACAGCAGAGCTGTCCATATAGCTCCCCTCAGGCTCCGCCCCCCCAGTCATTCGACCGACGGTTAGGAGAAAAAGGAGAACCAAAATGCCAGGGCGGGCCGTGGACCGGATACACCGTAGGAGAAAGAAATTTATCAGGTAAACATAAATTCTGTTTTCTCCTACATTGGTGTATCCGGTCCACGGCTTCATCCTTACTTGTGGGAACTAATACCAAAGCTCTAGGACACGGATGAAGGGAGGGAACAAGTCAGGTAACCTAAACGGAAGGCACCACTGCTTGCAAAACCTTTCTCCCAAAAATAGCCTCCGAAGAAGCAAAAGTATCGAATTTGTAAAATTTGGCAAACGTATGCAGTGAAGACCAAGTCGCTGCCTTACAAATCTGTTCAACAGAAGCCTCATTCTTGAAAGCCCATGTGGAAGCCACAGCTCTAGTAGAGTGAGCTGTAATTCGTTCAGGAGGCTGCCTTCCAGCAGTCTCATAAGCCAACCAGATGATGCTTTTCAGCCACATCAAGATTGTGTAACAGACGTTCCTTGTTAGAAACTGGATTAGGACACAGAGAAGGAACAACTATTTCCTGGTTGATATTCTTATTGGAAACCACTTTTGGAAGAAAACCAGGTTTGGTACGTAAAACGACCTTATCTGTATGAAACACCAGATAGGGTGAATTACACTGCAAAGCAGACAATTCAGAAACTCTTCTAGCAGAAGAAATCGCTACTAAAAACAAAACTTTCCAAGATAGTAACTTAATATCCATGGAATGTAGAGGTTCAAACGGAACCCCTTGAAGAACTGAAAGAACTAAATTTAGACTCCATGGAGGAGCCACAGGTCTGTAGACAGGCTTGATTCTGACTAAAGCCTGTACAAATGCCTGAATATCTGGCATGGCTGCCAGACGCTTGTGTAACAAAACAGACAGAGCAGATATCTGTCCCTTTAAAGAACTAGCTGACAGACCTTTCTCCAATCCTTCTTGGAGAAAAGATAGTATCCTTGGAATCCTAATCTTACTCCATGAGTAACCCTTGGATTCGCACCAGCAAAGATATTTCCGCCATATCTTATGGTAAATTTTCCTGGTGACAGGCTTTCTAGCCTGGATCAGAGTATCTATAACTGATTCCGAAAACCCACGCTTAGCTAGAATCAAGCGTTCAATATCCAAGCAGTCAGTTGCAGAGAAACTAGGTTTGGATGTTCGAATGGACCTTGAATTAGAAGGTCCTGCCTCAAAGGCAGCTTCCATGGTGGAACCGATGACATATTCACCAGGTCTGCATACCAAGTCCTGCGTGGCCACGCAGGAGCTATCAGAATTACCGAAGCCTTCTCCTGTTTGATCCTGGCTACTAGCCGGGGGAGAAGGGGAAACGGTGGAAAGACATAAGCTAGATTGATCGACCAAGGCGCTACTAAGGCATCTACCAATGTTGCCTTGGGATCCTTGGACCTGTAACGTGTAACTTTGGAGTTCTGACGTGACGCCATCAGATCCAGATCTGGAATGCCCCATAGCTGGGTCAGCTGAGCAAAAACCTCCGGGTGGAGTTCCCACTCCCCCGGATGGAAAGTCTGACGACTCAAATAATCCGCTTCCCAGTTGTCCGTCGGTCATGACAATGATCCACTCCGGTCTTCGGAAACTCATTCCCTGAGACAGGTGATCCTGAGACAACCACCAGAGGAGTGAGTCTCTGGTTTGCTGGTCCATCTGAATCTGGGGAGACAAATCTGCATAATCCCCATTCCATTGTTTGAGCATGCACAGTTGCAATGGTCTTAAATGAATTCGAGCAAAAGGAACCACGTCCATTGCCGTAACCATTAGTCCTATTACCTCCATGCACTGAGCTATGGAGCGTTGAGGAATGGATTGAAGAACTCGACAAGTGTTCAAAAGTTTTAATTTCCTGACCTCTGTCAGAAAGATTTTAATTTCTACCGAGTCTATTATTGTTCCCAGGAAGGGAACCCTTGTGAACGGGGACTGAGAACTTTTTCTATGTTCACCTTCCACCCGTGAGACCTTAGAAAGGCTAGAACAATGTCCGTATGAGCCCTTCCAATTTAATTCTATTATCACATTTTCATCATTCTCTTGTTAGCCATTGCTGAAGGGACAGCATTGCACTACTGACAGGAAGCTGAAAATATCTATTTAGCCAATCACAAGAGACAAATGTGTGCAGGCACCAATTAGCAGCAGCTCCCACTAGTGTATGATATGTGCGTATTCATTTTTTACCAAGGGATACTAAGAGAACAAAGCACATTTGAAAATAGAAGTGAATTTAAAAGTATCTTAAAGGGACATTAAACACTTTGAGATGGTAATATAAAATGATAAATTGTATAAAACAACTCTGCAATATAATTTCATTATTTATTTTGTCCTCTTTGCCTGTAATTCCATTCTGAAATTGTGAGCTTTTCAGTTAATGTTAGAAATGGAAGTGCAGAACACTGTTATATCCAGCACAACCATTGGCTGCACACTCTAGTGACCTATTTATAATGGTCCCTAATTGGCCCCAGCAGAGAAGGTAACACAAGTTACAACATGGCAGCTCCCAGTGTTTTATAGACACTAAAACTTTACACTTATTTTGTCACTTTTTAAACAACTAATTAAACTTTAAAAAATACACCTACATGTTAGTCATAGGTTTTCTTTGAATGCATCATTCTATTTAGCATGTATTTAGTGTTTAATGTCCCTTTAAAATTACCTGCTCTATCTGAATCATGCAAGTTTAATTTTGACTTTCCTATCCCTTTAAGAGGCTAAATTTAATGTCCATTTAAAGAAACATGAGATCTGTCAATAGTTTGGTTACCATTAACTCTTTCATTGCTATATTTATCAGTTAGTGTCCATTTAAATTGTGTTATATGTGTTTAAATAAGCATTGTTTATAGGGACACTACATATCCTATCTATTCTGTGCTTAACGTTTTCTCAAAATCCCTCTAAGCTTTTCACAGCATTTTAGTCACAGACACAGTTTGCAAAATCAGTTATACAAGTGGCTACTGGCTGTATACCTGAGCACATAAGCTCTTATTTATGATCCAGTATACTCAAGAAGACTGTATGAGCTCCAGATATCATCTTAGATATTTTTTCAGTATAATTCAGTCACTAGTTTATTTGCATTGCAAAGAAAACAGCACATGCTTGGGTTGCATAATTACATTTAAATAATAAGTTCCAGCATATACAGGATTCTATCTATTTAATAACACAGTCTTAAGGAAAGTGTAAACACTTTATTCATCGGGTAATTAATTAGTAATTAAACTTCGTATTCTAAAATATTTAAACATTCAACAAGCTAACAATCACTGGAAAATAGGTTTGTTGTATGTGGTTGTGCTATGAAGCTACTTTTTTTAATGTGACTTTAGTGGGAAGCTATTTTAATGTCCCTATCTTAATTAGGGTTTCAAGGTGTCCAGTATAAAACTGGGGGGGGGCGGCACAGTAGAGGGTGAATGGATAGGAGATCTTCTCATCATGAAAGAGTTTGCTTTGTTACAGGATCCAAACTGATTATTCTGGAAATCTGATTGTAATCCTTGCATCATTGATTTAGCATGCAGAGTTGAAGAGGTCTTATTTGAAACAGAGCAAATGGAATGGCATCTGATGCTGCAATCAACAGTCCT